>NC_133329.1:176709908-177009908 GCF_042186555.1 Aquarana catesbeiana
GAGATGAGCTTCGAGTTTGAGTCGAACTCATGTTTGACTCGAACATCGGCTGTTCGCCAGTTCGCCGAACAGCGAACAATTTGGGGTGTTCGTGGCAAATTCGAATGCCGCGGAACACCTTTTAAAAGTCTATGGGTGAAATCAAAAGTGCTAATTTTAAAGGCTTATATGCATGGTATTGTCATAAAAAGTGTTTGGGGACATGGATCAATGCAAAAAAAAGTTTTAAAAACGGCCGTTTTTTCTGGAGCAGTGATTTTAATAATGCTTAAAGTAAAACAATAAAAGTGTAATATCCCTTTAAATTTCGTACCTGGGGAGTGTCTATAGTATGCCTGTAAAGGGGCGCATGTTTCCTGTGTTTAGAACAGTCTGACAGCAAAATGACATTTCAAAGGAAAAAAAGTCATTTAAAACTACTCGTGGCTATTAATGAATTGCCGGTCCGACAATACACATAACAGTTCATTGTTAAAAACGGCATGGGAATTCCCCACAGGGGAACCCCGAACCAAAATTAAAAAAAAAAAATGATGTGGGGGTCCCCTTAAATTCCATACCAGGCCCTTCAGGTCTGGTATGGATTTTAAGGGGAACCCCGCGCCAAAATTAAAAAAAAAACGGCGTAGGGTCCCCCCAAAAATCCATACCAGACCCTTATCCGAGCATGCAACCTGGCAGGCTGCAGGAAAAGAGGGGGGGCGAGAGAGCAGCCCCCCTCCTGAACCGTACCAGGCCACATGCCCTCAACATTGGGAGGGTGCTTTGGGGTAGCCCCCCAAAACACCTTGTCCCCATGTTGATGGGGACAAGGGCCTCATCCCCACAACCCTTGCCCGGTGGTTGTGGGGGTCTGCGTGCGGGGGGCTTATCGGAATCTGAAAGCCCCCTTTAACAAGTTTTTGGCAATTCCTTTATTTAAATGCTTCTTCTTTCTTCTATCTTCTATCTTCTTTCTTCTATCTTCTATCTTCTATCTTCCTTCGGTTTCTTCCTCCATCTTCTTCTTCTTCTGGTTCTTCTGGTTCTTCCTCCGGTGTTCTCGTCCGGCATCTTCCTCCGCGGCGTCTTCTTATCTCCTTCTCCTCGGGCCGCTCCGCATTCATGATGGCATGGAGGGAGGCTCCCGCTGTGTGACGCTTCTCTCTTCATCTTTTTCTCTTCATCTTTTTTTCTTCATCTTCTTCTCTTCATCTTCTTGTCTTAATCTTCTTTTTGGGCCACTCCACATCCATGATGGCATGGAGGGAGGCTCCCGCTGTGTGACGCTTCTCCTCTTCTGATGGTTCTTAAAAAACCCGCCCCCCTCTGACGCACAGGGACTTGACGGGGACTTCCCTGTGGAATTCCCTGTGACGTCAGAAAGGGGCGGGGTTATGTAACGGGTGACCCCGCCCCCGTTATTTAAGAACCGTCAGAAGAGGAGAAGCGTCACACAGCGGGAGCCTCCCTCCATGCCATCATGGATGCAGAGCGGCCCGAGGAAAAGAAGATAAGAAGATGCCGTGGAGGAAGATGCCGGACGAGAACACCGGAGGAAGAACCAGAAGAACCAGAAGAACCAGAAGAATATGGAGGAAGAAACCGAAGGAAGATAGAAGATAGAAGATAGAAGATAGAAAAAAGAAGATAGAAGAAAGAAGAAGCATTTAAATAAAGGAATTGTCAAAAACTGTCTCCTGTCATTTTTAACATTTTTGACAGTTTTTTTGTGAAATGGTTGGGGTACTTTTGTACCCCCTTACCATTTCACACAGGGGGAGGGCCGGGATCTGGGGGTCCCCTTGTTAAAGGGGGATTCCAGATTCCGATAAGCCCCTCGCCTGCAGATCCCCACAACCACCGGGCAAGGGTTGTGGGGATGAGGCCCTTGTCCCCATCAACATGGGGACAAGGTGTTTTGGGGGGCTACCCCAAAGCACTCTCCCAATGTTGAGGGCATGTGGCCTGGTACGGTTCAGGAGGGGGGGTGCTCTCTCGTCCTCCCTCTTTTCCTGCGGCCTGCCAGGTTGCATGCTCAGATAAGGATCTGGTATGGATTTTTGGGGGGACCCCACGCCGTTTTTTTTTTTAATTTTGGCACGGGGTTCCCCTTAAAATCCATACCAGACCTTAAGGGTTTGGTATAGATTTTGAGGGGGAACCCACGTCTGTTTTTTTTTTAAATTTTGGCCGGGGTTCCCCTTAATATCCATACCAGACCTGAAGCGCCTGGTATGGAATTTAGGGGGACCCCCACGTCATTTTTTTTTATTTTGGTTTGGGGTTCCCCTGTGGGGAATTCCCATGCCGTTTATATCAATGAACTTTTATGTGTATTGTCGGACCGGCAATTCATTAATAGCCGCGAGTAGTTTGAAATTACTTTATTTCCTTTGAAATGTAATTTTGCTGTCAGACTGTTCTAAACACAGGAAACACGTGCCCCTTTACAGGCATACTATAGACACCCCCCAGGTACGAAATTTAAAGGGATATTACACTTTTATTGTTTCACTTTAAGCATTATTAAAATCACTGCTCCCGAAAAAACGGCCGTTTTTTAAAACTTTTTTTTGCATTGATCCATGTCCCCTGGGGCAGGACCCAGGTCCCCAAACACTTTTTATGACAATAACTTGCATATAAGCCTTTAAAATTTGCACTTTTGATTATTCATGTTCGTGTCCCATAGACTTTAGTGGTGTTCGTGTGTTCGAACAAATGTTTTGCCTGTTCGCAAGTTCTGGTGCGAACCGAACAGGGGGGTGTTCGTCTCATCCCTAATTCCTGGAGTTTCCGTGGAGTTCATCCCAGAGGTTCCAACTGCCTGGATATTTCCCCATCCGCCCCGTGGGGCACACTGCCTTTAAGACTCCATGTCACTGACAGGGGAGTCCATTGGATCCGGTAAGAGTATGCATTTATTACTTACCCATTTATGTTGTTCTTACCTACGGACCAACACAATCTTTGCCAGCACTTGGAAATCCATCATCCCGAGTGATTGCATCCGTGTCTACACACAGCCGGACACTATATCACTTACCCTTTTGCCTTTGGCTTATCAGACTTTTGTTTGTCACACATTGATTTGTTTGTCACCACACTGTTTTGAAGGACTGGTTTTTATATGGACTTTATTACCCTTTATCATTATTAATACATTATTTATGTTTGTACAATAAAGCTGTACTTGACTTGACTACATCATGCGCTACATTTTTTACCATTTTCTGTACTGTTGTTGTAACACTGTATGTAGCTACTTACTTCTTTTTAGTAGTTAGCGCAGTGTTTTTTGCACATTTCTGTGCAGCTTTATAGCCTTTGTAGTATTATCCCTTGCTTCTCGCCCTGGAATTAAACCAACTTGGTCCTTTTCTATTAGAGACAGTAGGAGGGGAAGCAAGTGGTTAGCAAGGATGTTGGCAAGGAGTTTTATGTTGACATTTAATAGGGAGATTGGCCTGTAGTTCGTAACTGATGTGATGTCCTTCCCTTCTTTTTGGTATAACTGTAATGTGTGCTTTGAGAAGTCTGTGGAAGGGGAGTGTGGAGGATGATAGGGAGTTAAAGGCCTTGAGAAAAGGATCAGTGAGTACCTCTGTAAAAGTTTTAAAATAGGCGGCTGTATACCCGGCTGGGACAGGGCTTTTTCCGACTTTAAGCTGTTTGATCGCTTTTTTGAGTTTGTCTTCCGAGATGGGACTTTCTAATTGGCGGGAATCCTCTTTGTCGATGGGTTTAGGACAGTGTTTTTTTAAAAAGTTCTTAATAAGGGAGCTTAAAGCTGGCTGATTGCGTATTAAGGTTATATAATGTGGAATAGTATGATTCAAATTGGGATGCTATATCTGGAGTAGGGATGAGCTGAACACCCTCCGTTCGGTTCACATGCGAACAGGCAAAAACTTTGTTTGAACACGGAACACCGTTAAAGTCTATGGGACACATAGTAGGTGAGGTTGAAAAAAGACACAAGTCCATCAAGTCCAACCTATGTGTGTGATTATGTGTCAGTATTACATTACATATCCCTGTATATTGCGGTCATTCAGGTGATTATCTAATAGTTTCTTGAAGCTATCAATGCTCCCCGCTGAGACCACCGCCTGTGGAAGAGAATTCCACATCCTTGCCGCTCTTACAGTAAAGAACCCTCTACGTAGTTTAAGGTTAAACCTCTTTTCTTCTAATTGTAATGAGTGGCCACGAGTCTTATTAAACTCTCTTCTGCGAAAAAGTTTTATCCCTATTGTGGGGTCACCAGTACAGTATTTGTAAATTGAAATCATATCCCCTCTCAAGCGTCTCTTCTCCAGAGAGAATAAGTTCAGTGCTCGCAACCTTTCCTCATAACTAAGATCCTCCAGACCCTTTATTAGCTTTGTTGCCCTTCTTTGTACTCGCTCCATTTCCAGTACGTCCCTCCTGAGGACTGGTGCCCAGAACTGGACAGCATACTCCAGGTGCGGCCAGACTAGAGTCTTGTAGAGCGGGAGAATTATCGTTTTATCTCTGCAGTTGATCCCCCTTTTAATGCATGCCAATATTCTGTTTGCTTTATTAGCAGCAGCTTGGCATTGCATGCCATTGCTGAGCCTATCATCCACTAGGACCCCCAGGTCCTTTTCCATCCTAGATTCTACCCAGAGGTTCTCCCCCCAGTGTATAGATTGCATTCATATTTTTGCCACCCAAATGCATTATTTTACATTTTTCTACATTGAACCTCATTTGCCATGTAGTCGCCCACCCCATTAATTTGTTCAGGTCTTTTTGCAAGATTTCCACATCCTGCGGAGAAGTTATTGCCCTGCTTAGCTTAGTATCGTCTGCAAATACAGAGATTGAACTGTTTATCCCATCCTCCAGGTCGTTTATGAACAAATTAAATAGGATTGGTCCCAGCACAGAACCCTGGGGAACCCCACTACCCACCCCTGACCATTCTGAGTACTCCCCATTTATCACCACCCTCTGAACACGCCCTTGTAGCCAGTTTTCAATCCATGTACTCACCCTATGGTCCATGCCAACGCACCTTATTTTGTACAGTAACGAACATGAAAAATTAAAGGTGCTAATTTTAAAGGCGTATATGCATGGTATTGTCATTAAAAGTGTTTGGGGACCTGGGTCCTGCCCCAGGGGACATGTATCAATGCAAAAAAAAGTTTTAAAAAGGCCGTTTTTTCGGGAGCAGTAATTTTAATAGTGCTTAAAGTGAAACAATAAAAGTGTAATATTCCTTTAAATTTCATACCTGGGGGGTGTCTATAGTATGCCTGTAAAGTGGCGCATGTTTCCCGTGTTTAGAACAGTCTGACAGCAAAATGACATTTCAAAGGAAAAAAAGTCATTTAAAACTACTCGCGGCTATTAATGAATTGCACAGTCAGAGTGCAATATGACATTTCTAAAGGAAAAATGTCATTTAAAAGTACTATCGCTAGCGCCGGCTATAATGAATTGTCAGTCCGGCAATACACATGAAAGCTCATTGATAAAAATGGCATGGAATTTCCCCACAGGGGAACCCCGAACCAAAATTAAAAAAAAAAAATGCGTGACGGTCCCCCTAAATTCCATACCAGGCCCTTCAGGTCTGGTATGGATATTAAGGGGAACCCCGCGCCAAGATTAAAAAAAAAAAAAAAAGCGCGGGTCCCCCCAAAAATCCATACCAGACCCTTATCTGAGCACGCAACCTGGCAGGCCGCAGGAAAAGAGGGGGGGCGAGAGAGCGCCCCCCTCCTGAACCGTACCAGGCCACATGCCCTCAACATTTGGAGGGTGCTTTGGGGTAGTGGCCCCCCAATGCACCTTGTCCCCATGTTGATGGGGAGAAGGGCCTCATCCCCACAACCCTTTCCCTGTGGTTGTGGGGGTCTGCGGGCAGGGGGCTTATTGGAATCTGGAAGCTCCCTTTAACAAGGGGACCCCCAGATCCCAGCCCCCCCATGTGAATTGGTAATGGGATACAAATGTACCCCTACCATTTCACAAAAAAAGTGTAAAAAATGTTAAAAAAGACAAGAGACAGTTTTTTAACAAAAAATTTTTATATCTTTATTAATTTCTTCTTCTTTCCCCGCTTCTTCTTCCATCTTCTTTCTTCTGGTCTTCCTTGGGTGTTCTTCTTCTTTCTCCATCTTCTTCTTCCCCCGCTTCTTCCTGCACTTCTTCCTCCAGTCTTCTCATCCGTCATCTTCCTCCGGCTTCTTCTCCGCTTCATCCTCCGCACAATCCGTCTCAGTGGGAGTCTTCCGCTGTGTGGCGCTTCTGTTAAGGTGACAGTTCTTATATAATGGAGTGCGGGGCCACCCGGTGACCCCGCCTCCCACTGATAAACGGGGACTTCCCTATGGCTTTCCCTGTGTTGTCAGAGGGGACGGGGTCTCCCTGTTTATGTAAAAGGGTGACCCCCACCCCCCTCTGAAAACTGTTTGTTCGCTATTCGGCGCATGGCGAACAGCCAATGTTTGAGTCTAACTCATGTTCGACCCGAACATAAAGGCCATCCCTAATCTGGAGCAGTGACTTTAGGTCTACCCTGGGAGTCATTAACCACTTACCTACCCGCGTATTGTAATATGACGTCCACAGATAGGATCTCCCATCCAGGGTGGACGTCATATGACGGCCTGGGCTTCCCGGCCGCCTATGAGGGGCGCGCGCACGCCTGCCGTGTTGCTCGGGACCCGGTGCGTGTGCCCGGCACGGCCCCGATGTCCGCCGGGCACCCGCGATTTCCCATTAACCGGGCCGGAACGTGGATCTGTGTGTGTAAACACACAGATCCACGTCCTGTCAGTTGAGAGGAGACCGATCTGTGTTCCCAGTACAGCGGAACACTGATCGGTCTCCTCCCCTTGTACGTCCCCGCCCCCTACAGTTAGAATCATTCCCTAGGAAACATATGTCCCCCTAGTGGTTAACCCCCTTCACAGCCTGTCACATCTACACAGTAATCAATGCAATTTTATAGCATTGATCGCTGTATAAATGTGAATGGTCCCAAAAATGTGTCAAAAGTGTCCGATGTGTCCGCCATAATGTTGTAGTCATGAAAAAAAATCGCGATCACTGCTATTACTAGTAAAAAAAAATAAATAAATATTTTTTTTTTAAAAATGCCATAAATCTATCCCGTATTTTGTAGACGCTATAACTTTTGTGCAAACCAATCAATATACGCTTATTGCGATTTTTTTTTACCAAAAATATGTAGAAGAATATGTATCGGCCGAAACTGAGGAAAACATTTGTTTTTTTTTTTTAAAATTGGGATATTTATTATAGCAAAAAGTAAAAAATATTGTGTTTTTTTCAAAATTGTTGCTCTTCTTTTGTTTATAGCGCAAAAAATAAAAACCGCAGAGGTGATCAAATACCACCAAAAGAAAGCTCTATTTGTGGGGAAAAAAGGACGTCAATTTTTTTTGGGTGCAATTGTCGCTTAAAATGCGACAGCGCTGAAAACTAAAAATTGGCCTGGGAAGGAAGGGGGTGAAAATGCCCTGTATTGAACCGGTTAATAGTATGACTGTTGGTGTTTGCTTTATTCATTTAAATAGCTTTGGCTAAATACTTTCCACATTTGTTCCCAAATTCATAGAATAGTTTTTGTTGTAAAACAAATGTACGTTGTGTATTGTGATTGAAATCTTTAAGTAAGAGCTCTCTGGTCTGTGTAAGGTCATGGTATGTCTGTTGTGCCTGAGTCTGCTTATGAGCATGCTCCAAGGCTTTAGTTTTGTGGATCAAGTTTGGGGTTCTGGCTTTTTGTGCCTTCTTCCAGGAGGTTTTTTAGTGCAAGGAATTTTCTCCTTAAAACGCTCTTGTGGGCTTCCCATTGGGTGAGCGGAGCTGTTTCATTAGTGTCGTTGTCTAGGAAGAATTTGTGTATGGCTTTCCTAATGTCTTTGATGAGCTGAATCTAAGGAACCAAGTGTTTGTAAAAATTTTTTTTGTCTGGGAAGGTCAATATCATAGTGATTGGGTGATGATCAGATAGGAGCATCTGTTCAATAGTTGCGTGGGAAAGGAAGGGGAGATCCTTCTGGGAGAGAAACAGGTAGTCGATTCTAGAGTATTTATTATGATGGGCAGAGAAAAAAGTGTAATCTTTTTTGTTGGGATGGAGAGTACGCCATGTGTCATGCAAGAGTAGTTCTTGAAATTGTAATTTGATTTGGAGTAGGGTCTTATAAGGTAGATATCTGGAACCTGACGAGGTATCCAATATTGGGTATAGGGCAACATTAGTCCTCTTCTAGTATGATCAATCCTCTGGAAAAACCTGCCAGGAGTTGGGAAATCATCCTAAAAAAGCTAACTTGTGTGAAGTTGGGGCTGTAAATATTGACCAAGGTTACAGGTCGGCCCTGAATCCTACCTTTTAAAAAGATATATCTGCCTCCCTTGTCTATAAGTGAGTCAGTGAGTTGCCAGTTGAGGCTTTTGAAGATGAGGATTGAAAGTCCTTTAGTTTTTGCAAGTGGGTTAGTTGAATGATAGCAAGTGGGAATTAAATGGTTTGTGAGCTTAGGGGTCTTGTCTGTGTGAAAATGTGTTTCTTGTATGAAGCCAATGTTGGCTTTTAATTTGTGCATCAAAGTAAGAACTTAGCTGCGTTTTTTAGGGATATTAATCCCTTTTGCTTTTAGCAAGGTCACTTTTAGCGTGGAAGGTTTGGTGGTAGAACTTGTATGCGACATAGTAGAGAGGTAGAGGTAGGTTACACTATTTGGAAGAATTCAAGGAATTTTTCCTTTATCTAACCTAAGTGTGAGTGGGGGTAAGTTGTGAGGATAGTAGTATTTAGGGGGATAGGACAGTAACTGTGGTATTGGAGACTGAGGAGGAAGGGAGGAGGGGGGTAAAGGGAGGGATAAAAAAAAGGAGGAGGCAGGGGAGAGAGGAGAAAGTGACAAAAGAACGAGAAGAGAGAGGGAGAAACAGAAGGGGGAGGGAAAAGAGAGGGTAATGTGATATAAAGGCGGTAAGAAGGGGAGGAGTGAAAAAGGGTACCACTAAGAGTGGAGAAAAGAGAGGGGAGGAAGTATTCTGGAGGTAAGGAAGGATCCAAGGACCTTCCTTATGAGTTGTTATGCATTGTTATGCGTTCCGGTAGGGGTCAACGGGGATGGGTGGGTTCCCGTCATGCGGAGAAGCAGAAGGTGTTGGTATTGAGTGAATAGATGGGTGTCAGGAAAAGCCTTCTTGCAAGCGTTCCAGCAATAGAAAGTTTAAAAGAATGCCTGTGCACAGAAGCGCTATCCGACGCACGCGCATGCGCAATAGCGCCAATAGCCGCACACGGGCGCGCGCAGGTGCGTGCGCGCGCTCCCTGTGACAGCACTTGGTGCTAAAGATGGGCTATTTAAAGGGAACTGTTCTATTGCTGCCTTGCTGTCCGGTCTACAGCATTCCTGAAGACCCCTACTGCCTTGTTACCCGTATTCTGTACTTGCTACCTGCTACCTGTTGGACTGTTCTTGACTACCCTGTTTGCTGCCTGCCCTGACCTCGGCTCTGGACTTTGACTATTCTCCTGGATTTACCTTCTTTACCTGATCTGCCTGCCTGTGTTTGACCCGGCCTGCCTGTACCCTACTGTCTGCATCCTGCTGCTGGACTACAAGACACCTCCCTGCTGTCTACATCCTGCTGCTGGACTACAAGTCACCTCCCTGCTGTCTGCATTCTGCTGCTGGACTACAAGACACCTCCCTGCTGTCTACATCATGCTGCTGGACTACAAGTCACTTCCCTGCTGTCTGCATCCTGCTGCTGGACTACAAGACACCTCCTTGCTGTCTGCATCCTGCCGTTGGACTCCAGGACACCTCCCAGCTGACTACCAGATCCAGCCCTCTGCTCCAGCTTTCCAGTCAGGCACTTGTGCCCCTTCACACTCTCGAGCCCCTGTCATCACTACCAGGGGTTCCCGAGTCGGAGGTATATGAGAGGCCGTTCCCTGCATTCCGGGCTCTACCTACCAGGTACATGACAGTACCGGACAGCCATGTCCGAGCCCATGCAGGGGACGTCGCCCATGGAGGACTTATGCCGTCATCTAGCTGGACTCACACAAGCTGTCAAGGACTTACAAGATGGTTATAAACAACTAGAAGAGCGTGTTCAAGTTCTCTCCACCCCAGCTCCAGGTCCACCCACTGCTCCTTTAGTGGTCATGTTGCCTCCTGAACCCAAAGTGCCCACACCAGAAAGGTTCTCCGGGGACCGCAGCAAGTCTACGGCATTCCGTAATGCCTGTGAACTTTTCTTTGCATTGCAACCCAGAACTTTTTCCTTAGAAACCACTAAGGTGGGGTTCGTCATTTCTCTCCTACTGGGCGAACCCCAGGCATGGGCCCATCGCCTGTTGGAGCAGAAGAATAATTGCCTTGACCATTTGGATACTTTCTTCCAAGCCATGGCTCTCCTATATGAAGATCCACAACAAGCAGCTACCGAGGCCGTTCCCTGCATTCCGGGCTCTACCTACCAGGTACGTGACAGTGGGTAAATAAAGTCCTCTAGTCCACCAGAGGTAGGTGAATATTGTAGATAAATGGAGGAGCCCTTAGGTTTTAGCATCAAATAGAGTGACCATGGTTCAACAAACAGAGGAAAAAATATAGTTTAAGGTTATAAATGGGGATGAGCTTTCTGTTTGGATCGAACATGAGTTCGACTCGAACATTGGCTGTTCGCCCATTAGTCGAAAAACAAAAATTATGGGCTGCTTCCGCCAAATTCGAGCAGCAGTGCATCACTGACCGATGATTGGCCAAGCATGCACTATGACCCGCATGCTTTGGCCAATCACAGTGCCGTCAGCAAAGAGAGCCATCGTTGGCCAAAGGCAGGGTGCCTTTGGCCATTTATGGCTCAGGGGGTTAAGTCCACGCCCCACACTATATAAGCACGTCGGCCCTGTGTAGTGTGTTGCTGGCGTTGACCGAGAGAGTGTCATTTCATTTGGATTGAGCAGACAGGTGATTCAGTTAGCTGCAGTGTATTTATTATATATATACATCCAGGCTTGTATATATATATATATATATATATATATATATATATATATATACACTCTGTATCCAGTTTTCCAGTTTAGCTAGATCTAACTGCAGTCCGTTCCCGGTGTACTCTTTCTAATATACTACTTCAGGCAGGCAGGTGATTCAGTTATATATACAGTTAGTCTCGTATATATATATATATATATATATATATATATATATATATATATATCCACTGTATCCAGTTTAGCTAGATCTGACTGCAGTCCATTCCTGATGTACTGTTACTAATATACTTTCAGGCAGGCAGGTGATTCAGTTATCTGCAGAGCATAAAATATATATACAGTCTCCTACATATATATATCCACTGCATTCTAGTCTAGTCAAGCCTATATCTAACTGCAGGCCATTGCTGGTGTACATTTTTAAATATACTTTCAGGCAGACAGGAAGGTGATTCAGTGATCTGCAGTGCATTAAATATATATATATATATACAGTCTCCTACATATATATATATATCCACTGCATTCTAGTCTAGCCAAGCCTATATCTGACTGCAGGCAATTGCTGGTGTACATTTCAAATATACTTTCAGGCAGGCAGGCAGGTGATTCAGTGATCTGCAGTGCATTAAATATATATACAATCTCCTACATGTATATATCCACTGCATTCTAGTCTAGCCAAGCCTATATCTGACTGCAGGCCATTCCTGGTGTACTTTTTCTAGTAAACTTCAGGTGGTGATTTGCTAATAAAATTTTACAGCATGTCTGGAAGGCCACCAAGGAGAGGCAGATGCTCACAGGCCACTAAAAGAGGGCAAGCATGCTCTGTGTCTACAGCCAATAGTGCTGGTCGTGGACATGGTGCATCCTCAGCATGTGGCCGTGGGGCACACTTGTCCTTTTTTTTGGCAGCTGGCCGTGTCCACAACACGCAGAAGAGTTGGTAGAGTGGATAACTAAGCTGTCCTCATCCTCTTCATCCTCTGTCATCTATTTGTCACCCAGGCTCAGAGTACTTTGCCTGCCAATGCAGCTGCCAAAGCAGCCTATTCCATCGGCTCAATGTCATCAGTCACTCCTTTTCTAGCCCCACCATCATGCACGGAGGAGTCTCCTGAAGTGTTCGACCACAGTGTTGGTTACATGCTGCAGGAGGATGCGCAGCGTTTTGAAGGCTTCAATGATGGTACCCAGGTTGAGGAAGGCAGTAACATGAGCCCAGAGAGAGGGGTGCCCCAGAAGGACAAGAAACTGGCAGTCATGTTCCCCCAGCTGCAGCATACTGCCAGGTTTGCTCCAGTGACGAGGAGGGAGGGGATGATGAGGTCACTGACTCTACGTGGGTGCCTGATAGAAGAGAGGAGGAGGAGGAAGCACATCTCCAATGAGGCAGGATGCCCTCCAGGGGCAAGCTTAAGGGCAGCCACCCGACTGCATCAGACCGCAGAACTCTGCATGTATTTTGAAAAGTTCTTTGGTGTGGGCCTTTTTTGATACATGTGCAGCAGATCGCACCATTGCAGTTTGCAACATATGTCTGAAGCGTATCAAGCGTGGCCAAAACAGCAGCTGCTTGGTCACCACATGCTTGACCAGACATATTCCAACCTCCCATGCAGTCCGTTGGCAACAGTACTAAAAAGACCCACACCAAAGAATAAGGCGGGCCTCTCCTTGCTCTTCATCAACTGGGATCTCCAACCCCACTATACCTTCAGTCCAATCAGAAACCTGCACTAAGAGGAGTGAAGGTGTACTTGCCGGCAATCTGCTATCACTACACCAACATCCGATTGTAGCAGGCAAATTTCCCTACCCCAGTTGCTAAACCGTAGGAAGAAATTCGGTCCCAGACATCCACATGCTCAGTGGCTGAATGCTAGCTTGGCTAAATTGATAGTACTCCAACTGCTGCCTTTTCAGCTGGTAGACTCTGCCCCCTTTTGTGAATTTGTGAAATGTGCGGTACCTCAGTGGCAGGTTCCCAAATGCCATTTCTTTTCATGGAAGGCCATTCCGGCTCTCTACCAGCATATGGAAGGCAATGTCTTGGCCTCATTGGACAGGGCAGTCAGTGGTAAGGTGCATATTACCACTGACTCATGGTCCAGCAGGCATGGACAGGGACGTTACCTTTCTTTCACGGTGCACTGGGTAACTCTGCTGGCACCTGGGAAGGATGCAGGACAGGATGCAGTATTGTTGGAGGTTGTTTTGCCACCAAGCCTCCAAAACGCTAGTAGTGGTGATTCTGCCACATCTCTCTCCTCCACCCCCTCCTCTTCTTCCCCTGTGGCCTCTTCCTCTGCAGATTTGTCCTCGGAACCAGCGGTGCTCTGTAGGCGTTCAAGGGGCTTTGCAAGCACTCAGGCAAAAAGATGCCATGCGGTGCTTGAGTTGGTCTGCTTAGGGGACAGGAGCCACACTGGGGCAAAGATTCTGTCAACTCTGCAGGGGCAGACTCAGAGATGGTTGACGCCACTCCAGTTTCAGCCAGGAATGGCAGTTTGCGACAATGGCACCAACCTCCTCTCCGACAGAGACACTTGACCCATGTTCCCTGTTTGGCTCATGTCCTTAATTTGGTGGTGCAGCGGTTCTTGTGCAGTTACCTGGGCTTACAGGATCTCCTGAGGCAGGCCAGGAAAGTCTGTGGGCATTTCCGCCGGTCATATAATGCCAGTGCTCGGCTGGCTGACCTTCAAAAGGAATGCAACCTGCCCAAGAACCGCCTCATTTGTGACATGCCCACCAGGTGAAACTCAACGTTGGCAATGTTGCAGTGGTTGCACATGCAGCAGAGGGCCATCAATGAGTACCTGTGTGAGTATGGCACCAGGACAGGGTCAGGGGAGCTTGGCTTTTTTTTGCCACGCCAGTGGCTACTGATAAAGGATGCATGCACTATCCTTTCACCATTTGAGGAGGCCACAAGGATGGTGAGCAGTGACAGTGCATGCATCAGTGATACTGTCCCTCTTCTTTTCCTGTTGGAGCACACGCTTCTTGGAATAATGGAAAAGGCACTTGAGGCAGAACAGAGGGAGGAAGAGGAGGACTTCCTTACTTCTCAAGGCCCCCTTTATCCAGACAGTATTCCTGTGGGCCCACCGATCACACAGGAAGAGGAGGAGGAGGATGAGGATTGTGTCAGCATGGAGGTGGAGCCTAGCACTCAGCATCAGCAGCAGGCTTCAAGGGATCGTTCTCAGTCCTCAGAAACCCATGGACTTGTACGTGGCTGGGAGGAGGTGCCTGTGGATCATGTCATCCTTAGTGACCCAGAGGACTCCAGATTGAATGCCTCAGCAAACCTTCACTGCATGGCCTCCCTGATCCTGCAAAGCCTGTGAAAGGACCCTCGGATTCGTGGTATCCAGGAGAGGGATCATTACTGGCTGGCAACCGTTCTTGATCCACGTTAGAAGGGTAAGGTTGCGGAACTTATCCATCCTTCGCAGAGGAAGCAGAGGATGAAACATCTTTGGGAGGCCTTGCAGAAAGGTTTGTGCAATGCGTTTCCAGAGCCTGGGAGGTTACAATTTCCTGGTCCTCCTGGACAACGTGTTGCTGAGGCTTTAGTCAGTCACAGAAGGAGTGGTGGAGAGGCTGACTGAGGCGTTCAGACAATTCTTTAGTCCACAGCCCCAAGGTCTGATCGGTTCCAGCAACCATCGCCAGCGTCTGATTTACATGGTGCAGGAATACTTAGGGGCAAGATCAGACTTGGAGACCTTTCCAACCGAAAATCCACTGGGTTACTGGGTGTTGAGGATGGATCACTGGCCAGAGCTTGAACAATATGCAATTGTGCTACTGGCCTGTCCTGCATCCAGCTTTCTTTCTGAACGCACATTCAGTGCTGCTGGAGGCTTTGTAACCGATCACAGAGTGCGCCTGTCCACAGACTCAGTTGATCGGCTCACCTTCATAAAAATGAATCAGTCTTGGATCACCAGCTACTAAGAACATTTTTGTTTCAGGGCACCACCACCAGTGCCTAAGGCCCAATTTTTCTGCCCCTGTTTAACAGAGGCATATAATTAGTATTTTTGCTCTAATATGTCGCAGCAGGGCTCATTCTTGCGCTCAACTAGAGTATCTCTGAGGGATTGCAGTGTTGTGGCACCACTACCAGTGCCTAAGGCCCAATTTTTCTGCCCTTGTTTAACAGGGGCGTGTAATTACAATTTTTGCTGTAATATTTCACAGCAGGGCTCATTTCTGTGCTCAACTAGAGTATCTGTGAGGGATTGCAGTGTTGTGGCACCACCACCAGTACCTAAGGCCCAGTTTTTCTGCCCCTGTTTAACAGGGGCATGTCATTACAATATTTGCTCTAATATTTCACAGCAGGGCCCGTTCCTGCGCTCAACAAGAGTATCTGTGAGTCTTTACAGTGTTGTGCCACCACCACCACCACCTCAGGCCCAATTTTTCTGCCTTGTTTAACAGGGGCATGTAATTACAATATTTGCTCTAATATTTCACAGCAGGGCTCGTTCCTGCACTCAACAACAGAATCTGTGAGGGGTTACAGTGTTGTGGCACCACCACCACTGCCTAAGACCCAATTTTTCTGCCCCTGTTGAACAGGGGCGTGTGATTCCAATTTTTGATATAATATTTCACAGCAGGGCCCGTTACTGAGCCGACCAAGAGTAACTGTGGGCTTACAGTGTTGTGGCACCATCACCACCACCAAAGGCCCAATTTTTTCTGCCCCTGTTTAACAGTGGCCTGTAATTACAATTCTTGATATAATATTTCACAGCAGGGCCTGTTCCTGTGCCCAGCAAGAGTAACTGTGAGGGCATACAGTGTTGTGGCACCACCACCACTGAAGGTCCAATTTTTCTGCCTCTGTTTAACAGGGGCATGTAATTACAATTCTTGATATAATATTTCACAGCAGGGCCCATTAGCGCCCACCGAGAGTAACTGTGAGGGCTTACAGTGTTCTGTTACCACCAACACATAAGGCCCAATTTTCTGCAGAGTATACAGGGCAGGCCGTATAGTATATACAGGCGGTCCCCTATTTTCAAACATCCGACTTACAAACAACTCCTACTTACAAATGGAGGGAGACAACAGGAAGTGAGAGGAAATCTACCCCTAGGAAGGGAAATGCTCTCCTGTAAGAGTTAATATGGGAAAAAGGTGTCTACACTGATGCTTTATCACCAATCCTTGTTTCCCTAATAACCCCAAATTTTCAAAATCCAATTGTCATTGGGACAAAAAGTGAGGTGAAATCTTCTGAACAGGGGCACAGACAGCAAAACAAATGTTACAGGGGTGATAACCCTTCCCTATGTTATCCAAAAAGCTTAAAAATAGATTTTTTGGCTGGAGCTACACTTACAAAATGTACCTGTTCCAAATTACAAACAGATTCAACTTAAGTATAAATCTATAGTCCCTGTCTTGTTCGGACCACCTGTATACTGCTGTTCAGAGTATATAGGGCCTGGGGGCCCCACGCCTTTTCTTTTTTTAATTTGGGTGCGGGGTTCCCCTTAATATCCATGCAAGAACCAAAGGGCCTGGTAATGGGCTGGGGGGGGTACCCATGCAGTTTTTCTAAGTAGTTTTCATCCATATTGCCGGGACCCAACATTACATTACAGCCACAAGCAGTTTTAAATGACTTTTATTCCTTTAGAAATGTCATTATGTGCAGGGACTATTCTAAACATGGGAAGCACACGCCACTTTACAGGCAAACTATAGTCACCCCCCAGGTATGATATTTAAAGGAATATTTCACGTTTATTTTTTCACTTTAAGCATTATTAAAATCACTGCTCCCGAACAAATGGCCATTTTTAAAACAATTTTTTGCATTTATACATGTCCCCTGGGGCAGGACCCGGGTCCCCAAACACTTTTTAGGACAATAACTTGCATATTAGCCTTTAAAATTCACACTTTTGATTTTTCACGTTCGGGTCCCATAGACTTTAACGGTGTTCAAGTTTGCGCAAACTTTTGGTCCGTTCGCATGTTCTACCGCGAACCGAACTGGGGGTGTTCGGCTCATCCCTAGATATAAAACAAACATAATATGAACTCCTCTAGAGGTTGTGAAGAGTGATATAGAACGGTTCACTTTAATGTAAGACAGCACCAGTGTTATGAAAGTAAGCACCCTATATCTAAAGATAGAATGAATTTAACTCCTTTGTAGGGATGAGCTTCGTGTTCGAGTCGAACCCATGTTCGACTCGAACATCGGCTGTTCGATCGTTCGCCGAATTGCGAACGATATGGGCCGTTCGCGCCAAATTCGTGTGGCACGTCACGGCCCATAATTCACTGCGGCATTGCAGTGCATTGCTTGCTGATGATTGGCCAAGCATGCACTATGACCCGCATGCTTGGCCAATCACAGCGCCGCCTTAACAGAGAGCCATAATTGGCCAAAGCCAAGGAGGCTTTGGCCAATTATGGCTCAGGGGATTTAGTACACGCCCCACACTATATAAGGCCGCCTGCACGGCGGCCCTGTGCAGTGTGTTCCGGTGTGCTTAGAGAGAGAGAGAGACAGTGTCATTTCATTTGAGTTAGCTAGATTAGGCAGGACAGTCAGTCAGTTAGTTGCACTTAAAGTGTATTGTGTATATATATGCATCCCAGGTGTTGCATATATATATATATATATATATATATACACTGTATTCAGTTTAGCTAGATCCGTTCCTGTTATCTTCTAGACTATTTACATTTAGTGCAGTGCGTCCTGCTCACAGTGTTCAGCTAGATCCGTTCCTGTTATATTCCTACTGACAGGCAGGCTTGTCTTGTTACAGTATTTTGAAGAAAATTACTGGTGTTCTTTTGATCCTATTAGTACCACAGTCAGGCAGCTAGACTATTTACAGTTAGTGCAGTGCGTCCTGCCCACAGTGTTCTGCTAAACCTACAAGTAAGTGGGGTGCATCCTGCTCACAGTGTTCAGCTAAACCTACAAGTTAGTGGGGTGCGTCCACCTCACAGTGTTCAGCTAAACCTACAAGCTAGTGGGGTGCGTCCTGCTCACAGTGTTCAGCTAGATCCGTTTCTGTTATCTTCTTACTGACAGGCAGGCTTGTCTTGTTACAGTAAATACAGCTACCTGAAGAAAATTGCTGGTGTTCTTTTGATCCTATTAGTACCACACTCAGGCAGCTAGACTATTTACAGTTAGTGCAGTGCGTCCTGCTCACAGTGTTCTGCTAAACCTACAAGTTAGTGGGGTGCGTCCTGCTCACAGTGTTCAGCTAAACCTACAAGTTAGTGGGGTGCGTCCACCTCACAGTGTTCAGCTAAACCTACAAGCTAGTGGGGTGCGTCCTGCTCACAGTGTTCAGCTAGATCCGTTCCTGTTATCTTCTTACTGACAGGCAGGCTTGTCTTGTTACAGTAAATACAGCTACCTGAAGAAAATTGCTGGTGTTCTTTTGATCCTATTAGTACCACAGTCAGGCAGCTAGACTATTTACAGTTAGTGCAGTGCGTCCTGCTCACAGTGTTCTGCTAAACCTACAAGTTAGTGGGGTGCGTCCTGCTCACAGTGTTCAGCTAAACCTACAAGTTAGTGGGGTGCGTCCACCTCACAGTGTTCAGCTAAACCTACAAGCTAGTGGGGTGCGTCCTGCTCACAGTGTTCAGCTAGATCCGTTCCTGTTATCTTCTTACTGACAGGCAGGCTTGTCTTGTTACAGTATTTTAAAGAAAATTGCTGGTGTTCTTTTGATCCTATTAGTACCACAGTCAGGCAGCTAGACTATTTACAGTTAGTGCAGTGCGTCCTGCTCACAGTGTTCTGCTAAACCTACAAGTTAGTGGGGTGCGTCCTGCTCACAGTGTTCAGCTAAACCTACAAGTTAGTGGGGTGCGTCCACCTCACAGTGTTCAGCTAAACCTACAAGCTAGTGGGGTGCGTCCTGCTCACAGTGTTCAGCTAGATCTGTTCCTGTTATCTTCTTACTGACAGGCAGGCTTGTCTTGTTACAGTATTTTAAAGAAAATTACTGATGTTCTTTTGATCCTATTAGTACCACAGTCAGACAGCTAGACTATTTACAGTTAGTGCAGTGCGTCCTGCTCACAGTGTTCTGCTAAACCTACAAGTTAGTGGGGTGCGTCCTGCTCACAGTGTTCAGCTAAACCTACAAGTTAGTGGGGTGCATCCACCTCACAGTGTTCAGCTAAACCTACAAGCTAGTGGGGTGCGTCCTGCTCACAGTGTTCAGCTAGATCCGTTTCTGTTATCTTCTTACTGACAGGCAGGCTTGTCTTGTTACAGTAAATACAGCTACCTGAAGAAAATTGCTGGTGTTCTTTTGATCCTATTAGTACCACAGTCAGGCAGCTAGACTATTTACAGTTAGTGCAGTGCGTCCTGCTCACAGTGTTCTGCTAAACCTACAAGTTAGTGGGGTGCGTCCTGCTCACAGTGTTCAGCTAAACCTACAAGTTAGTGGGGTGCGTCCACCTCACAGTGTTCAGCTAAACCTACAAGCTAGTGGGTTGCGTCCTGCTCACAGTGTTCAGCTAGATCTGTTCCTGTTATCTTCTTACTGACAGGCAGGCTTGTCTTGTTACAGTATTTTAAAGAAAATTGCTGGTGTTCTTTTGATCCTATTAGTACCACAGTCAGACAGCTAGACTATTTACAGTTAGTGCAGTGCGTCCTGCTCACAGTGTTCTGCTAAACCTACAAGTTAGTGGGGTGCGTCCTGCTCACAGTGTTCAGCTAAACCTACAAGTTAGTGGGGTGCGTCCACCTCACAGTGTTCAGCTAAACCTACAAGCTAGTGGGGTGCGTCCTGCTCACAGTGTTCAGCTAGATCTGTTCCTGTTATCTTCTTACTGACAGGCAGGCTTGTCTTGTTACAGTAAATACAGCTACCTGAAGAAAATTGCTGGTGTTCTTTTGATCCTATTAGTACCACAGTCAGGCAGCTAGACTATTTACAGTTAGTGCAGTGTGTCCTGCTCACAGTGTTCTGCTAAACCTACAAGTTAGTGGGGTGCGTCCACCTCACAGTGTTCAGCTAAATCTACCTGTAGAAGGTTGGTGGTGTTCTCATACTACAGGCAGGCAGTTGATTTTGCTAGCTGCAGTATCAGTACATATATATATATATATATATATATATCCCAGCTTAGTGCAGCTACAGGCCATTAGTATGTCTGGAAGGCCAAGAAGGAGAGGCAGACAGTCACAAGCCAATAAGAGAGGGCAAGCAGGCTCTGTGTCTAGTGCTGGTCGTGGAGACGGTGCATCCTCATCAGCACGTGGCCATGGGACATGCTTGGCCTTTTTTTCGGCAGCTGGCCATGTTGAGCCGCAACATGCGGAAGACTTGGTCGAGTGGATGACCAAGCCGTCCTCATCCTCCTCATCCTCTCTCACCCATGCCCAGGGTACTTTGTCTGGCAAAGCAGAGGCCTCTTCCCTCGGCTCAATGTCATCAGTAACTCCTTCCCTAGCCCCACCATGTCCTCCTGAGGAGTCCCTCGAACTGTTTGACCACAGTGTTGGGTACATGCTCCAGGAGGATGCCCAGCGTTTGGAAGGCTCTGATGATGATACTGAGCTCGATGAAGGCAGTAACACGAGCACGGACAGAGGGGGTGCCCAAGAAGGACAGCAATCTGGCAGTCATGCTCCCCCTGCTGCAGCATACTGCCAGGTTTGCTCCAGTGATGAGGAGGGAGGGGATGATGAGGTCACTGACTCAACGTGGGTGCCTGATAGGAGAGAGGAGGAGGAGGAGGAGGAGGAGGCGGCACATCACCAACGAGGCAGGATGCCCTCCAGGGGCCAGCCTAAGGGCAGCACATTGACTGCATCACACCCCAAAGCTCCACATGTGCAGGGCGCTGCAGTCTCTGCGCGTTATTCAAAAAGTTCTTTGGTGTGGGCCTTTTTTGAGACGAGTGCATCAGATCGCACTGCTGCTATTTGCAACATATGTCTGGCCAAAACATCTCCCGCTTGGGTACCACATGCTTGACCAGACATATGTTGACCTGCCATGCAGTTCGTTGGCAAGCGTATCTAAAAGACCCACACCAAAGAACAAAGAGGACCTCTGCTTGCTCCTCATCAGCTGAGATTTCCAACCCCACTAGACCTTCAGTCCTCTCTGAGACCTGCACTGAGAGGAATGAAGGTGTAGAATTAGGTGTGTCACAGCCACGTACTTGTGGGCAATCTGATTTTGGTACACCGACGTCAGATTGTACCAGGCAAATTTCCCTGCCCCAGCTGCTGCACCGCCGAAAGAAGTTTGCTCCCAGCCATCCACATGCCCAACGGTTGAATGCTAGCTTGGCAAAATTGCTAGCACTTCAACTGCTGCCTTTTCAGTTGGTAGACTCTGCCCCCTTCCGTGAGTTTGTGGAATGTGCGGTTCCTCAGTGGCAGGTACCCAAACGCCACTTTTTCTCACGGAAGGCGATTCCGGCTTTCTACCAGCATGTGGAAGGCAATGTCCATGCCTCGCTGGACAGGGCGATCAGCGGTAAGGTGCATATTACCGCTGACTCATGGTCCAGCAGGCATGGACAGGGACGTTACCTAAGTTTCACGGCGCATTGGGTGACTCTGCTGGCAGCTGGGAAGGATGCAGGACAAGGTGCAGTAGTGTTGGAGGTTGTTCCGGCATCCACGCCTCCAAAATGCTAATGATTGTGACACACCTCTCTCCTCCACCCCCTCCTCTTCTTCTTCCTCCATGGCCTCTTCCTCGGAACCAGCGGTGCTCCGTAGTCGTTCAAGGGGCTACGCAAGTACGCAGGCCAAAAGATGCCATGCGGTGCTTGAGCTGGTGTGCTTGGGGGACAGGAGCCACACTGGGGCAGAGGTTCTGTCAGCTCTGCAGGGGCAGGTTCAGAGGTGGTTGACGCCACGCCAACTTAAGGCAGGAATGGTGGTTTGCGACAATGGCACCAACCTCCTCTCTGCCCTCCGACAGGGACAAATGACCCATGTGCCCTGTTTGGCTCACGTCCTTAACTTGGTGGTGCAGCGGTTCTTGGGCAGGTACCCGGGCTTACAGGATGTCCTGAGGCAGGCCAGGAAAGTCTGTGTGCATTTCCGCCGGTCATATAATGCCAGTGCTCGGCTGACGGACCTCCAAAAGGAGTTTAACCTGCCCAAGAACCGCCTAATCTGTGACATGCCCACCAGGTGGAACTCAACGTTGGCCATGCTGCAGCGGCTGCACACGCAGCAGAGGGCCATCAATGAGTACCTGTGCGACTATGGCACCAGGACAGGGTCAGGGGAGCTTGTTTTTTTTTCCCCACGCCAGTGGGCCATGATCAGGGATGCATGCACTGTCCTGTCACCATTTGAGGAGGCCACGAGGATGGTGAGCAGTGACAGTGCATGCATCAGTGACACTGTCCCCCTTGTCCACCTGTTGGAGCACACGCTGCGTGGAATAATGGACAGGACACTTGAGGCAGAACAGAGGCAGGAAGAGGAGGACTTCCTTAGCTCTCAAGGCCCCCTTTATCCAGACAGTGTTCCTGCGTGCCCGCCGATCACACAGGAAGAGGACGAGGAGGAAGAGGAGGAGGAGGAGGAGGAAGATTGTGTCAGTATGGAGGTGGAGCCTGGCACTCAGCATCAGCAGCAGTCTTTAAGGGATCAGTCCCAAGAAACACATGGACTTGTACGTGGCTGGGAGGAGGTGGCTGCGGACCATGTCGTCCTTAGTGACCCAGAGGACTCCGGACCGAATGCCTCAGTAAACCTACGCTGCATGGCCTCCCTGATCCTGCAAAGCCTGCGTAAGGATCCTCGTATTCGTGGTATCAAGGAGAAGGACCAATACTGGCTGGCAACCCTCCTTGATCCACGTTACAAGGGTAAGGTTGCGGACCTTATCTTGCCATCGCAGAGGGAGCAGAGGATGAAACATCTTCGGGAGGCCTTGCAGAAAGGTCTGTGCAACGCGTTCCCAGAGACTGGGAGGTTACAAACTCCTGTTTCTGGACAACGTGTTGCTGAGGCTTCGGTCAGTCAAAGAAGGAGCGGTGGAGAAGGTGGCCGTCTGACCGATGCGTTCAGACAATTTTTTGGTCCGCAGCCCCAAGGTATGATCGGTTCCAGCAACCATCGCCAGCGTCTGTTTTACATGGTGCAGGAATACCTAGGGGCAAGATCAGACTTGGACACCTTTCCCACCGAAAATCCTCTGGGTTACTGGGTCTTGAGGATGGATCACTGGCCAGAGCTTGCACAGTATGCAATTGAGCTACTGGCCTGTCCTGCATCCAGCGTTCTTTCGGAACGCACATTCAGTGCTGCTGGAGGCGTGGTAACCGATCACAGGGTGCGTCTGTCCACTGACTCGGTCGATCGACTGACCTTCATAAAAATGAATGAGTCTTGGATCACCACCAGCTACCAAGCACCTGATGCTGATGTAACCGAATAATTTTTTTTGAAATCTCAGATCCCTTCAAAGACTGCCTATGCTGATGCTGAGTGACTATCCCTGAGTAATTATCCTCTTCCTCCTCAATCATCACGCTGATAGCTTGTAAGAACATTTTTGGTTCTGGGTGCCACCACCAGTGCCTAAGGCACAATTTTTCAGCCCCTGTTTAACAGGGGCGTGTAATTACAATTTTTGATGCAATACTTTGCAGCAGGGCTCGTTCCTGCATTCCAACTAGAGTGTCTGTGAGGGGTTGCAGTGTTGTGGCACCAGCACCAGTGCCTAAGGCCTAATTTTTCAGCTCCTGTTCAACAGGGGCATGTAATTACAATTCTTGATCTAATATTTCACAGCAGAGCCCTGTGAGGGCTTACAGTGTTGTGGCCACAGCAACACCTAAGGCCCAAATTTCTGCTGAGTATATAGGGCAGGACCCTACTTTCAAACAACTAACTTACAAACGACTCCTACTTGCAAATGGAAGGAGACAGCAGGAAGTGAGAATAAATCTACCCCTAGGAAGGGAAATTCTCTCCTGTAAGAGTTAATATGGGAAAAACATTTCTCCTTTCCACTGATGCTTTCCAATCCATTGGGACAAAAAGTGAGGTGAAATCTTCTGAAGAGGAGGAAAGACAGCAAAACAAATGTCACAGCGGTGATAACCCTTCCCTATGTTTTCCAAAAAGCTTAAAAAAGATTTTTTGGCTGGAGCTAAACACGTTAAAAATGTACCCGTTCAAAATTACAAAGAGATTCTACTTAACAACAAACCTACAGCCTGTATACTGCTGTTCAGAGTATATAGGGCCTGGTGGCCCCACACCTTTCCTTATTTTAATTTGGGTGCGGGGTTCCCCTTAATATCCATACAAGACCCAAAGGGCCTGGTAATGGACTGGGGGGTACCCATGCCGTTTGTCTCACTGATTTTCATCCATATTGCCAGGACCCGACATTATATTAAACCCGCAAGCAGTTTTAAATGAGATTTTTTCCTTTAAAAATGACATTTGGTGCAGGGACTGTTCTAAACACGGGAAACACGCGTCACTTTACAGGCATACTATAGACACCCCTCAGGTACGATATTTAAAGGAATATTTCACTTTTTTTTTTTTACTTTAAGCATCATTAAAATCACTGCTCCCGAAAAAACGGCCGTTTTTAAAAGTTTTTTTTGTATTGATACATGTCCCCTGGGGTAGGACCCGGGTCCCCAAACCCTTTTTAGGACAATACCATGCAAATTAGCCTTTAAAATGAGCACTTTTGATTTCGAACGTTCGAGTCCCATAGACGTCAATGGGGTTCTAACGTTCGTGCGAACTTTCGGTCCGTTCGCAGGTTCTGGTGCGAACCGAACCGGGGGGTGTTCGGCTCATCCCTACTCCTTTGTGAGAAAGTAAGTGCTTTTTCTTTATGAATACCTTAGCTGTATAAACTAAGCATTCGACAACCAGTTTGTCAGCTGGGCTATAGTACAGGATCAAGATGAGATCTCTAGTGTGTGTGATCAATTCTTAGTTAATCTACGATTGGGTCTCGGAGAGCAGGTATTAAAGATGCACCGCTCTAACTCTCCTGAGTGTACGATTGCATGTCAAGCGATAAAATAGTAAATGTCGCACAAATCATATATAGAAATCGACCTCACACACTAGAAAGTCACCGTGGTTGAATCAGTTAGCTAAAAAACTTGTGTGAGACTGTGAATGTTCAGCTATTAATTATGCATGACAAAAAAAGGGGGAAAATATAACAATCCCCAACAACAACCAACAATAACAAAACAACATCCCTCCCTCTATTAGCATTCTTGTCTTTCCAAGCAACTTTGCCTCGTCTGGAGACTGTTGAGTGTCTAAAGGGGCAGGGCGCATCTAAGAGGTATCCAATGTGGAGCAGCTTAATGTTTAAATTGCTTGTGAGGCCTATTCTCAGCTGTAAGGAAGGGGGGAGTTAAGTGCAGATAAAAGTATTCTAATGAGAGGGATATCTTGCCCCGAGCTGATAGTCCATTTTAAATTCCGTGTACAGTCGCCTCTCCAGAGAGGGATTCTCATAGGGATCAGTTGTTCAAAAGACGCCTATGGATTTATACAAGAAGTCATAATCATAAGTACTCTAATGCCCCGTACACACGGTCTGATTTTCTGATGGATAATGTCTGATCGGAGCGTGTTGTCGGAAATTCCGACCGTGTGGGGGCTCCATCGGACATTTTCCATCAGATTTTCCGACACACAAAGTTTGAGAGCAGGCTATAAAATTTTCCGACAACAAAATCCGATCGCGTCAATTCCGACCGTGTGTGGCCAGTTCCAACGCAAGTGCCACGCATGCTCAGAAGAAATTCCGAGACGGAACCGCTCGGTCTGGTAAAATTAGCATCGCAATGGATACAACACTTTTGTCACGGTGCAATGTTAAAAATGGTTTAATACAGCGCACTCTCTTCTTCTTTATAATGTGAGAAGAATGAAGTAGTTTTGCTGCTCATATATTCACACAGACTTCTCACAAACTTCTTTCTTTATTATTTATCGGGATTCCCTCAATATATTTTGATTTGTCACATCTGACAAAATTATTTTTGTGTTTGTTTTATGTATTTATTTTTTTTTTAAGGCATAATTTTTTTTTTTGTTTTTTAGGTTTGTATTTTTTTTAAGGCTGATCTTTGTTTTATTTTATTTTTAGTTTTACTCCAGAATATTTTTGTGTGTGTTTTGTGTGTCAAGTTATCACAACACCATTGATATCTTGTATTATTTAATCTCAAGGAGATTGCTTGGTGTTGGTGTCTCTTGTTAATTTCACATTGTACTTTATAAATGTACCTGAATCCTCACAAACAAACTGTCCTTTTTGAAGGAAAACACACATAGGCGAGTATAATTGAAACAAAAATTCCTTTATTAAGGGCTCAGAACCAAACAAAGAGGGAGGCAAAGCTGGATAAACAGCAGAAATTGGCGAAGCCTTGGACCCCAGGGCAGACATCAATTCTTTAACATCAAAATTGGTGGCCTGAGGAGTCCATATCTAAGGGAGTGCAGTCTGGTCCAGAAATCCCAGAGATCCGGAAAGCAGCAGATGACATCTGTGTCCCCAGGCGGTGGTACTACAAGAGCCTGCATCTTTTGCCAGACTAGACTGGACCCAGGGTCATCACTTTCTGGTCTTCTTTCCACGCTTCCTTTCCGGCTGTGGCTCTGCTGTTGGAGATGTGGCAGGAGGAGGAGTAGGACCTGGAGGAGGAGGAGGAGGAGTAGTAGGACCTGGAGGAGGAGGAGGACCATGTGTGAGGTCACAAATGTGGGTAGCAGATGTTATTTGGCCCCTCAACCTCTTAATGAGAGCTTCCAACATTAAGGACTCACACACATCCACTGCATTTTGCAGGCAATTATGCCAGCAAAGTCCTCCTCCACAGTGTGGGGGGCTGTCAGGGCTTCTGTTGCCTTCCAAAAGAGGCCTATGGCAGCCTCCTCCAGGGTACTCCTCTTCCTGCCACTTTCTCTTTGCAGGTGGCTGGGAGGGACCTGGATATCAGGCAGCCTGCTTGGCCCGGCCACCTCCTGGCTGAGACTTCCCTGTGTATGAAAAAGGGACATGGTTTTAGTTTTTGCATCATCAATCCCAATCATAAATTAGTACTCCAAACTAACATCTAGTTAACATCATTGATTGGACAAGCAGAAATATTTAGAGGAATGCTATACCTGGCTCAAGATGGGCTCCTCCACATGTTGCTGCCTGGAAGGCCCAGGTTGGGCATCAGAAGCCTCAGCTGGGGTGGAAGGAAGCGTGGAAGGAAGACTGGAGAGTGATGACCTGGGTTCAGTCTGGCCTGCCAGAAAATGCAGCCTGTCATAGTACCACATCCAGGGGACATAGATGTCATCTGCTGCTCCGGATCTTTGGGAATCCTGGACCTTCTTGTGCTCCCTTAGATAAGTGCTCCTCAGGCCACCAATTAGGATCTTCAAATAGGTCATGTCTGCCGTGGGGATCACCGTCTTCACATATTCCAGAAATTGATCCAGTGCTGCCTTCCTCTTTGTTTGGTTCTTATAATGTGGGTGGTTTATCTCCCAAAGACAAGGCAGCTCCCTGAACATATCTATGAAGATTGCCATAAAGTCGGTATCTTTCAGGATATCCATTTTCACTGCAAGACACAACACAAGACAAACCCTGATGTCAGGCAAAACTCTCCTAATCTAGTTACAATATAGGCCTCAATCTAGAAGCAGTATAGGCCCAAGTTTGGCTCTTACCTTCGTTATCACGATCGGCGCCTATGATACTCCATCCTCCACTCACAGATCGTATGTACTACGCACGCGTGTTACGCTTTATACACACTGCGCATGCGTGTAACTCTGCCCGCCCCTGACGTTCTTTCTAGTCTATTCCCCGCCCCTTTTCATTCGGCGCAGTGGGTGAAGAGCACATGGTGGAGTCAGAGCAGGTGCATGCTAATTATAGCAACGAGGAGGAGGAGGAGGAGGAAAGCCCGGATCCGGAAACGTCCTGATCCAGAAGGAGATTTAAGGCATCGAATATGTCCTTTGGGGAGATGTTGGAGGTGGTCGACATCCTGAAGAGGGCCGACTATGATGGAAAGTATGGACCTTACCCCAACCCCAATGTCCGAAAGACCAAGATCATGGCGAAAGTGGTCAAAAGTCTGCACCAGAATTTTGGGGTACGTCGATCGAAAGATCAGCTCAGGAAGCGTTGGTCGGACCTCAAATTAAGAGAGCATGAGCAGTACAGAAAGATCCGGAGAGTGTAGCAAAAAAGTAAGTAGTTGTGCTGTGTTCCTATTATTTTTGTCTTTATTACGTTCATGCGGCTCCATGTGCTTTTCTTAAGTGTTGTACATTATTCGTTCGTATCAAACATTTTTCTTTTGGCCTATAAAACACCATTGTTTTGGCCATATGCATTTGCCCACATTTTTTAGGGCCTACTTGTATGAAAATAATTTGGTTGTGTAGATGGGTTTGTTACTAGAATGAAATGCAAACTAGATTCTGTGTAAGGAGAGGACACTCAGCAGCTGTTTTCACATCTGGATGCTGGAGCACTAGTGTGGGACACCAGAACACCCTTTTTATTAGGGGGCCACACAGGTGCTCCAGTGTATACTATAGGGGTGTCTCCATCTGTGAAGCTTGTACTAAACAGGTAAAGTATTGAAGCTTGACAAAGGACACAAAAAATTCTACATCTTGGAACTCTGCCAAAATAGACAATTGTACACCACTTCCAAGCAATGTTTCCTATTTATAGTTCTGCCATCAAATATCTGTGTGCTAAGCATACCATTTTTGTTTTACATAGGGGAGAAGACTCGGAGGACACCCCTCATCCGAGGAGACCAGAAACCCCCCACCTCGGGAAGAAGGGGAAATACCCCCAACACAAGAAGAGCAGGAGGAAGAAGACGTGGTGGAACTAGTCACCACAACAGGTGAGTGTCTGCGACCACAGGCTCAGGTAAGAGATGGATGCCGGCATATTTATAATACCTGTTTTTTTGTTGTTTTCTATCTTTTTAGGTGATCGTGATGTTGTGGATCCAGATCCTTTCACCTCGGAAATTGCCCAGATCCTGATCGGGGAGATCATGGGGTGTAATTTAGCATTGGAAAACATCAAGAAAAACATCAATGATGTTATTCAAAAAAATAATAATATCATTGATGTTTTGGGGAGAGTTTAAAACCCCCCCAAATCCCTTTTTTTGTGTGCTACAATGTTAAAAATGTTTTAGCGATTTTTAGAAAAGCCAAATTTTGAGGATGCACACAGTGTGTCAATATGTGCTATCTGCCATCACGGGAGATCAATGGACGCGTTTTGGGGATGCAACCCCTTCCTCAATAATAAAGTAGCTGGGAGGAAGGGGTTGCTCCCCCAAAACACGTCCCTTGATCCCCCATGATGGCAGCTAGCACATGTTGACATTCGTAAATTGGTGTGCATCTTCAAAATTTGGCTTTTCCTGGGGTGACTTCACCCCATCTGAACGCAATATCAAACACAGTTCCTACCTAATGTGAACTTTGTAAGTTCAAGATTTGTGTCTTTCTTGTTGTTTTGAAACATGCCTGTTTTATCTTAAATGGACATTTCTATTTTTGCTTATGCCACCCCAAAAACTGTTATCCAACAAACATGTTGGTTTGTTTTAAAAACCTTTTATAAATGCACATGTGATTGTGCAGGTATTAAAAAGATTGTTAATCAAGAATGTGTGGATTATTGTCTCAACGCTACAACACTTTTGTGGTGATGTAATTGCTGCTTTCTGTGACAATGGGTGTTATTTCCTAAGGGCAAATCCACTTTGCACTACAAGTGCAGTTTCAGTGCATTTTCAAGTGCACTTGTAGTGCAAAGTGTATTTGCCTTTAGTAAATAACACCCAACAGTGCTTTGTATAAGGTTACACAATCACGCCATTTTCAGGACTCACCACATTTCGGTCATCTAAAACAAACACAAGCAGTAAATGTCACCAAAGATTTGCTTAATTTTTTTTTATTTGATCAAGGTTTCACAAATTGTCTGGCATATTGATGGCCCCCCTACCCGCAAAGAACTCAAGGTATCTTAGCCGGAAATCACGGGCATTCAGGGAGGGCAAGCCAGGACAGCCACTTTCATGCGCCGTCAGGGTTAGTTCATTTATAATTCCGGCCTCAGGAACTGAGCCAGCATAGTTGGCAGAATGTTGCCGTAAAAAGTTATGTAGAACACAGCACGCCAGGATTATATGATTCAGTTTATACTCCGCCATATGGATGGGTGTAAGAAATAGGCGGAACCGGCTGGCCATGATTCCAAATGTGTTCTCCACCACTCTTCTGGCTCTGGCCAGCCAGTAATTAAAAACCCTCTGGTCCGGGGTGAGGGTCCTCATCGGGAATGGCTGCATAAGGTGGTCCCCCAGCGCAAAGGCTTCATCCGCAACGAAGACGAATGGGAGTCCTACCACATTGTCTTCTGGAGGTGGCAAGTCGAAGCTGCCATTCTGGAGACGCCTGTAAAACTCCGTCTGGGCGATGACTCCACCATCAGACATCCGGCCATTCTTCCCCACGTCCACATACAGGAACTCATAATTAGCTGACAGCACTGCCAACATCACAATACTATTGAACCCTTTATAATTATAATAGTATGACCCGGAGTTGGGTGGTGGGATGATGTGGATGTGTTTACCATCAATTGCCCCTCTGCAGTTAGGAAAGTCCCACCGCTGGGCAAAGTGGGAGGCCACAGTCTGCCATTCCTGTGGCATGGAAGGAAACTGTGGAGGAAAAAAAAAATTAGTCTTTTTGCACATTAAAACATGGAAAGCAGATTAGACATAAACATCCTAGGCCAACATCAAGATAACATTTATTAATGGGAATTTTTAAACTCCAAAGTATAAAGTACACCTATCAGATTCCCCCTCCCCCACCCCCTCTCATGGGCCATTTCTAACATTATAGGGGGGGAGCTCTTGGACAGGTAACACTCTCCACTTCATTGAGAGATGAATGCCTATATAATGTGTATTACTTTGAACAGCCCCTCCTTAGTTACACTATTGGCAGCCCACTGGACAGGTAAGAAGTGTCATAATACAAAGATATAAATACACACTGTACACATTTGAGCACATTTGGAAATTCTGCTCTTACCTATCAAGTTAATAATAGGATGCAAAAACTTGAAACAGTACCATTTGAAAGTATACAGGCAGGCCCTTGCACTACATGCTTTGGGGAATTCATCCATAAATCTGACCACAAAAGATATGGGTATAGTGTATATGGGTTTGGCAAAGTCAGCAGATAGATGATTGAGGATAGATAGAGAATTGGTATCAGCTGACTTAGCAGTTGGGGGACGGAGGGTTAAAAATGATTTGGGGACCACCCAAAAAAAAGCCTCGGGCACTCTGCTTGAATTTAAAGCACCAATCACATTTTAAAACATTTTAGGGGGTGTTTGGGGTAAAGCACTACTATGGAGCTGACAAAATACATTGTTAAGTGACTACATGAGGTGAATATAGGGCCAGGAGACCATGCTGGGGAGGTAAGTGAAGGCAAATATGTATGAAGGAGCAAAATAATAATTACATAAAAATCCTGCATGCATGAGGACAAAGGGGACATTCACAGCATATTACAATAATGGTAATTAGGGAATGAGGAAAGAAATACAATATATTATCAAACAATAAATACAATAAAATGTGATATTAAAGGATAAAAATCTTACCTTAATATACTCCTTCCGTAGGACCTGGGTGATGGCAGAACAGGTCTCTGGGATAATGATACCCAGAGCCTGGGGGGAGATGCCTGTTGAGAACTTGAGGTCCTGCAGGCTTCTCCCCATCGCCAAGTACCGCAGGGTGGCGATGAGACTCTGCTCCGGAGTGATGGCTTGCCTCATGCAGGTATCCTGCCTGCTAATATAGGGGGTCAGCAAAGCCAACAAATGGTGAAATACGGGGTCCATCATCCGGAGAAAGTTCCTGAAATCATCAGGATTATTCTCACGGATCTCATGGAGCAAAGGCATGTGACAGAACTGGTCACGCTGAAACAACCAATTCTTGGTCCATGAACTCCTCCCCACCCTGTTCATGGACTGGACTTGTGTCAAGGTCAGGACCCCAACACCAAGCCCCCGCACAGCACAAACTCTACGAGGATCACGTATAGGCAACATGGCTAGAAAACGGTCGGCTGCTCAGAACGAAGTAACAGAACTCACTGAAGAACAGCAAGGCCTGTGAAGAGCGACCTGAAAAACAGTAACGAATGAACAAGAACACAATGACTAAGTCACGCGGAACTTGCTTGCACGCACTGAAGAGCAGATACAAACCCACAAGCACAAACTGAACTGCAGAAAACAATCTGAAAACCACGAGTCTGAAAAAGCGTGAATCGTCTCTCACCAAACTTTTACTAACACGAGATTAGCAAAAGGAGCCCAAAGGGTGCCACGCTTGGTTCTGAACTGGCCTTTTCTAGTCTCATCGTACGTGGTTTAGGTCACTGCATTCTTGGCGATCGTAAATTCCGACAACTTTGTGCGACCGTGTGTACGCAAAACAAATTTGAGCCAACATCCGTCGGAAAAAATCCTAGGATTTTGTTGTCGGAATGTTCGATCAATGTCCGACCATGTGTATTGGGCATTACTATGTAATCTAGTTGAATGAGTGTTATGAATCGGAGGGGGTGGGATAAGGAAGTGGAGAGGATAGGGTAATGGGGAGACTGCTTGGGGGACTAGTTTGTAATCCAAGAGATTAGACACCACACAGCATGTGCATGTTACATTTGTGTGTCAATGTTCAGGGTGCCTTTGGCCATTTATGGGGGGTTAAGTCCACGCCCCACACTATATAAGCATGTCGGCCCTGTGTAGTGTGTTGCTGGCGTTGACCGAGAGAGTGTCATTTCATTTAGATTGAGCAGACAGGCGATTTAGTTAGCTGCAGTGTATTTATTATATATATTTATATATATACATCCAGGCTTGTGTGTATATATATATATATATATATATATATATATATATATATATATATATATATATATATATACTCTGTATCCAGTTTTCCAGTTTAGCTAGATCTAACTGCAGTCTGTTCCCGGTGTACTCTTTCTAATATACTTCAGGCAGGCAGGTGATTCAGTTATATATACAGTTAGTCTCGTATATATATATATATATATATATATATATATATATATATATATATATCCACTGTATCTAGTTTAGCTAGATCTGACTGCAATATACTTTCAGGCAGGCAGGTGATTCAGTGATCTGCAGTGCATTAAATATATATACAGTCTCCTACATGTATATATCCACTGCATTCTAGTCTAGCCAAGCCTATATCTGACTGCAGGCCATTCCTGGTGTACTTTTTCTAGTAAACTTCAGGTGGTGTTTTGCTAATAAAATTTTACAGCATGTCTGGAAGGCCATCAAGGAGAGGCAGATGCTCACAGGCCACTAAAAGAGTGCAAGCATGCTCTGTGTCTACAGCCAACAGTGCGGGTCATGGACACGGTGCATCCTCAGCACATGGCCGTGGGGCATGCTTGTCCTTTTTTTCGGCAGCTGGCCATGTTGATCCACAACATGCAGAAGAGTTGGTAGAGTGGATAACTAAGCTGTCCTCATCCTCTTCATCCTCTGTCACCCAGGCTCAGAGTAGTTTGCCTGCCAATGCAGCTGCCAAAGCAGCCTATTCCATCAGCTCAATGTCATCAGTCACTCCTTTTCTAGCCCCACCATCATGCATGGAGGAGTCTCCCGTACTGTTCGACCAGAGTGTCGGGTACATACTGTAGGAGGATGCGCAGAGTTTTGAAGGCTTCGATGATGGTACCCAGGTTGAGGAAAGCAGTAACATGAGCCCAGAGAGAGGGGTGCCCAAGAAGGACAAGAAACTGGCAGTCATGTTCCTCCAGCTGCAGCATACTGCCAGGATTGCTCCAGTGACGAGGAGGGAGGGGATGATGAGGTCACTGACTCTACGTGAGTGCCTGATAGAAGAGAGGAGGAGGAGGAAGCACATCTCCAACGAGGCAGGATGCCCTTCAGGGGCCAGCTTAAGGGCAGCCACCAAAGTTCTTTGGTGTGGACCTTTTTTGATACATGTGCAGCAGATCGCACCAGTGCAGTTTGCAACATGTGTCTGAAGCGTATCAAGCGTGGCCAAAACAGCAGCCGCTTGGTCACCACATGCTTGACCAGACATATTCCAACGTCCCATGCAGTCCGTTGGCAACAGTACTTAAAAGACCCACACCAAAGAACAAGGCAGACCTCTCCTTGCTCCTCATCAGCTGGGATCTCCAACCCCACTATACCTTCAGTCCAATCAGAAACCTGCATTAAGAGGAGTGAAGGTGTAGAATTAGGTGTGTCAAGTACTTGCCGGCAATCTGCCAGCACTACACCAACATCCGATTGTAGCAGTCAAATTTCCCTACCCCAGTTGCTAAACCGTAGAAAGAAATTCAGTCCCAGACATCCACATGCTCAGCGGCTGAATGCTAGCTTGGTTAAATTGCTAGTACTCCAACTGCTGCCTTTTCAGCTGGTAGACTCTGCCACCTTTCGTGAATTTGTGGAATGTGCGGTACCTCAGTGGCAGGTTCCCAAATGCCATTTCTTTTCATGGAAGGCCATTCCGGCTCTCTACCGGCATATGGAAGGCAATGTCTTGGCCTCGTTGGACAGGGCAGTCAGCGGTAAAGTGCATATTACCACTGACTCATGGTCCAGCAGGCATGGACAGGGACGTTACCTTTCTTTCACGGTGCACTGGGTAACTCTGCTGGCAGCTGGGAAGGATGCAGGACAGGGTGCAGTATTGTTGGAGCTTGTTCCGCCACCAAGCCTCCAAAATGCTAGTAGTGGTGATTCTGCCACACCTCTCTCCTCCACCCCCTCCTCTTCTTCTTCCTCTGTGGCCTCTTCCTCTGCAGATTTGTCCTCGGAACCAGCGGTGCTCCGTAGGCGTTCAAGGGGCTTTGCAAGCTTAGGGGACAGGAGCCACACTGGGGCAAAGATTCTGTCAACTCTGCAGGGGCAGACTCAGAGATGGTTGACGCCATGCCAGCTTCAGCCAGGAATGGTGGTTTGTGACAATGGCACCAACCTCTTCTCCGACCTCTGACAGAGACACTTCACCCATGTTCCCTGTTTGGCTCACGTCCTTAATTGATTGGTGCAGCGGTTCTTGTGCAGTTACCGGGACTTTCAGGATCTCCTGAGGCAGGCCAGGAAAGTCTGTGGGCATTTCTGCCGGTCATATAATGCCAGTGCTCGTCTGGCTGACCTTCAAAAGGAATGCAACCTGCCCAAGAACCGCCTCATTTGTGACATGCCCACCAGGTGAAACTCAATGTTGGCAATGCTGCAGCAGCTGCACACGCAGCAGAGGGCCATTAATGAGTACCTGTGTGAGTACGGCACCAGGACAGGGTCAGGGGAGCTTGGCTTTTTTTTTGCCATGCCAGTGGCTACTGATCAAGGATGAATGCACTGTCCTGTCACCATTTGAGGAGGCCACAAGGATGGTGAGCAGTGACAGTGCATGCATCAGTGATACTGTCCCTCTTGTTTTCCTGTTGGAGCATACGCTTTCTTGGAATAATGGACAGGGCACTTGAGGCAGAACAGAGGGAGGAAGAGGAGGACTTCCTTCCCTCTTAAGGCCCCCTTTATCCAGCCAGTTTTCCTGTGGGCCCGCTGATCACACAGGAAGAGGAGGAGGAGGATGAGGATTGTGTCAGCATGGAGGTGGAGCCTAGCACTCAGCATTAGCAGCAGGCTTCAAGGGATCGTTCTCAGTCCCCAGAAACCCATGGACTTGTACGTGGCTGGGAGGAGGTGGCTGTGAATCATGTCATCCTTAGTGACCCAGAGGACTTCGCTGCATGGCCTCCCTGATCCTGCAAAGCCTGTGAAAGGACCCTCGGATTCGTGGTATCCAGGAGAGGGATCATTACTGGCTGGCAACCCTTCTTGATCCACTTTACAAGGGTAAGGTTTGCGGAACTTATCCAGCCTTTGCAGAGGGAGCAGAGGATGAAACATCTTTGGGAGGCCTTGCAGAAAGGTTTGTGCAATGCATTTCCAGAGCCTGAGAGGTTACAATTTCCTGGTCCTCCTGGACAACGTGTTGCTGAGGCTTCGGTCAGTTACAGAAGGAGCGGTGGAGAAGCTGACTGAGGCATTCAGACAATTCTTTAGTCCGCAGCCCCAAGGTCTGATTGGTTCCAGCAACCATCGCCAGCGTCTGATTTACATGGTGCAGGAATATCTAGGGGCAAGATCAGACTTGGAGATCTTTCCAACCGAAAATCCACTGGGTTACTAGGTGTTGAGGATGGATCACTGGCCAGAGCTTGCAAAATATGCAATTGTGCTACTGGATTGTCCTGCATCCAGCGTTCTTTCTGAACGCACATTCAGTGCTGCTGGAGGCTTTGTAACCGATCACAGAGTGCGCCTGTCCACAGACTCAGTTGATCGGCTCACCTTCATAAAAATGAATCAGTCTTGGATCACCAGCTAAGAACATTTTTGTTTCAGGGCACCACCACCAGTGCCTAAGACCCAATTTTACTGCCCCTGTCTAACAGAGGCGTATAATTCGAATTTTTGCTCTAATATGTCGCAGCAGGGCTCGTTCTTGCGCTCAACTAGAGTATCTGTGAGGGATTGCAGTGTTGTGGCACCACTAACAGTGCCTAAGGCCCAATTTTTCTGCCCCTGTTTAACAGGGACATGTAATTAGAATATTTGCTCTAATATTTCACAGCAGGGCCCGTTCCTGCGCCCACCAGGAGTAACTGAGGACTTACAGTGTTGTGGCACCACCACCACCAAAGGCCCAATTTTTTCTGCCCTTGCTTAACAGTGGCCTGTAATTACAATTCTTGATATAATATTTCACAGCAGGGCCTGTTCCTGTGCCCAGCAAGAGTAACTGTGAGGGCTTACAGTGTTGTGGCACCACCACCAAAGGTCCAATTTTTCTGCCTCTGTTTAACAGGGGCATGTAATTACAATTCTTGATATAATATTTCACAGCAGGGCCCATTCCAGCGCCCACTGAGAGTAACTGTGAGGGCTTACAGTGTTCTGTTACCACCAACACATAAGGCCCAATTTTCTGCAGAGTATATAGGGCATGCCGTATAGTATATACAGGCGGTCCCCTACTTTCAAACATCTGACTTACAAACAACTCCTACTTACAAATGGAGGGAGACATCAGGAAGTGAGAGGAAATCTACGCCTAGGAAGGGAAATGCTCTCCTGTAAGAGTTAATATGGGAAAAAGGTGTCTACACTGATGCTTTATCACCAATCCTTGTTTCCCTAATAACCCCAAATTTTCAAAATCCAATTGTCATTGGGACAGAAAGTGAGGTGAAATCTCCTGAACAGGGGCACAGACAGCAAAACAAATGTTACAGGGGTGATAACCCTTCCCTATGTTATCCAAAAAGCTTAAAAATAGATTTTTTGGCTGGAGCTACACTTACAAAATGTACCTGTTCCAAATTACAAACAGATTCAACTTAAGAATAAACCTACAGTCCCTGTCTTGTTCGGACCACCTGTATACTGCTGTTCAGAGTATATAGGGCCTGGGGGCCCCACGCCTTTTCTTTTTTTAATTTGCGTGCGGGTTTCCCCTTGATATCCATGCAAGAACCAAAGGGCCTGGTAATGGGCCGGGGGGGGGGGTACCCATGCAGTTTTTCTCAGTAATTTTCATCCATATTGCCGGGACCCAACATTACATTACAGCCACAAGCAGTTTTAAATGACTTTTATTCCTTTAGAAATGTCATTATGTGCAGGGACTGTTCTAAACATGGGAAACACGCGCCACTTTACAGGCAAACTATAGTCACCCCCTAGGTATGATATTTAAAGGAATATTTCACTTTTATTTTTTCACTTTAAGCAATTAATAAAATCACTGCTCCCGAAAAAACAGCCGTTTTTAAAACAATTTTTTGCACTGATACATGTCCCCTGGGGCAGGACCTGGGTCCCCAAACACTTTTTAGGACAATAACTTGCAATAACTTGCATATTAGCACACTTTTGATTTTTTATGTTCGGGTCCCATAGACTTTAACGGTGTTCAAATGTTTGCGCAAACTTTTGGTCCGTTCGCATGTTCTGCTGCAAGCCGAACTGGGGGGTGTTCGGCTCATCCCTAGATATAAAACAAACATAATATGAACTCCTCTAGAGGTTGTGAAGAGTGATATAGAACGGTTCACTGTAATGTAAGACAGCACCAGCGTTAAGAAAGTAAGCACCCTATATCTAAAGATAGAATGAATTTAACTCCTTTGTGAGAAAGTAAGTGCTTTTTCTTTATGAATACCTTAGCTGTAAAAACTAAGCATTCGACAACCAGTTTGTCAGCTGGGCTATAGTACAGGATCAAGATGAGATCTCTAGTGGGTGTGATCAATTCTTAGTTAACCTACGATTGGGTCTCGGAGAGCAGGTATTAGAGATGCACCGCTCTAACTCTCCTGAGTGTACGATTGCATGTCAAGCGATAAAATAGTAAATGTCGCACAAATCATATATAGAAATCGACCTCACACACTAGAAAGTCACCGTGGTTGAATCAGTTAGCTAAAAAACTTGTGTGAGACTGTGAATGTTCAGCTATCAATTGTGCATGACAAAAAAAGAGGGAAAATATAACAATCCCCAACAACAACCAACAATAGCAAAACAACATCCTTCCCTCTACTAGCATTCTTGTCTTTCCAAGCGACTTTGCCTTGTCTGGAGACTGTAGAGTGATTTGGTATGCCCTTGGGTATGGAGGATGGGCAAATTCACACGGAGGATGCGTCTAAAGGGGCAGGGCACATCTAAGAGGTATCCAATGTGGAGCAGCTTAACGTTTAAATTGGTTGTGAGGCCTATTCCCAACTGTAAGGAAGGGGGGAGTTAAGTGCAGATAAAAGTATTCTAATGAGAGGGATGTCTTGCCCCGAGTTGCTTTGTGAAGTATAATGTGATTATGATAGTCCATTTTAAATTCCGTGTAAAGTCGCCTCTCCAGATAGCGATTCTCATAGGGATCAGTTGTTCAAAAGAGGCCTATGGATTTATACAAGAAGTCATTATCATAAGTACTCTAACTATGTTATCTAGTTGAACGAGTGTTATGAATCAGAGGCGGTGGGATAAGAAAGTGGAGAGGATAGGGTAATGGGGAGACTACTTGGGGGACTAGTTTGTAATCCAAGAGATTAGACACCACACAGCATGTGCATGTTACATTTGTGTGTCAATGTTCAAGTTTTCAATGACTATTATGCAATGCAAAGATATTCGTTTCCTTCAGTTAAGGTATTCAATCGTCATGGTGAGTTCTTGCTTCTCGGGTAGAAGTATGATAATGGGGTGGAGAGATGCCTGGTATCTAGGCATAATTGAACATTGGGGCCAAAACAAGTGGCAACAGCCTTCTCCTGTTCATCTCAGTATGAAGGAGAGTGTGGGTATGTGACCCACTGGGAACAGAGAGATTTTTCGCAATCAAACATATTGGGAAGACAGTGAACTTGATATCCGATCAAAGATATATCGGTTTCAAGGATTTCAGGTCATTCTGGACCCTAATGACGAGGTCTTCTGTGAGCTGGAGAAGCTGTGGGGCTGTTGTTTGTGGTGTTTCTGGGTCCTGAGGATGCGGCGGGTCTAGGTGAAGTGGATCTGCATCGCCGAATGTGAAATTCATTGCGGACTGGGATGGCATCCAGGGAGGTAGACCTTCTGAGGTGAGGAGGGTGGAGGGTGTTATACCAATCTGGTATTTCAATGCGGGGTAGGTTTAGTGTCTCACAGAAGGCAGGTAAATCCTCTGGTACCCGCAAGTTGGCCGTGCGGCCTTGAGATGAAGTAGATAGGCAGAAGGGAAATTTCCAGCGGTACTGGATTCCGTTAGAGCGTAGTAGGTCAAGGAGGGGACGTAGGTCTCTTCTATTCTGAAGAGTAATGGGTGACAGGTCTTGGAAAATTTTTATATCTGTGCCTTGGTATAGTAGGTTTGCGCTGATCCCTAGCTCTTCGCAGGATTTTTTCCTTCAGTTTGAAGTTAACCAAACAGCATGGAAAAAAGGAATTGGGACTTTTCAAGTGCATATAAAGACAATGAATTTATAAGTATAGAAAATTTATTTATATTTATATTTCAAAATTCATAAATGAAAATATAAGAATTCCACAATAGATCAGTAGCAAATACCAACAAAAGTGTAATTGTATTTTTCAAAGTTGCAATCATCAGTAATTGTGGAAAAGCATATGGGACCATTTGAGAGCATCATAGAGAAGGGTAATAAACTGGGAAGATCCAAGGTCCATCTGGATTAAAGGTAAGTCGGTAAGAAGTCAGTAGATATTTACCAGAAGCCACAAGGCACAAGGGCGATACTCTCTGCTAATGAAAGCCTACCTCAATAGTTTCACACAGAGAGATATCAAGTACCATACCAGAAACATTTTCAAAATAATCCGGACTTCCCTTAAGGAAGAAAAAAACAAGAGCTATGTTTCGAATAAAAAATCTTAAATGGAAATAAAGAAAGCCCAGTCTATACTACTATTTACCTATTGTTCACTGAAGCACTGCATGCCTTACTTCCTTCTGTGGACCGAACCTGACAGTGAATGAAAGTTGCTTCCTCTTATACCCCCCTCCAGATCGTTTGGCTCCAAAAAACGGTCTGAGAACAAACAATTGGCTGGATTACCAAGAAACCAGTCGCACAGGAAATGACGCTTTTCTCCGACCAAGCGTGCCAGAAATGACATCACAGTGGCCACAGGATGCAAAAGAGGAAGTGAGGGATCGCATAGAATTATCCATCCATTTCATCTAAAGCAGTGTGGAAACCTATGGTAGCCAGGAACGGGGAAAAGGAAGCCAAATGTTGCGAAGATGGAAAAATCACTTAGGAAAAACAAAAATAGAAACAGGGATCCAAGGTACACCAGCTAGGTTGGTGTTCATTGAGATAGATAAACGCCTTGGGTGTCCATATGATGCATCTAGTCCGTAGCTAAACCACAAAGGAATATGTATAATATCTACAAAATATCCACAAAACACAACTGTGGGAATCCAAAATAAGGAAACAAGTTTGATAAACACATGTGGTTATTGTTATTGACACGGTACCATGAGTAATCAGACATACAAAATGTTTACAGCAATTTCAGTCCAATTATACATGAAGTTTGTTAAGACCTCAATTTAACAAATAAAGAAATATACAAAAATACTAATAAATACAGAGAGATATTAAATTCCTCCATATACAATGGCTAAATCCTTACAAAAAAGGCTTAAAGCTCAAAGACTCATTCAGGCCTGGATGCACAGGAGCAGATAAATTGTGTATCCATTTTGATTCACGTTGAAGAAGTGTTTTGTCTATATTACCACCCCTACCGAAATCTGGTACATGTTTATTTTGAAAAGGTATTGCTATGGAGGAGATTCATAGATGACATTTTTGTCATCTGGTTGGGAACTAGGGATGAATTGATGCATTTTTTAAAGAGGTTAGAATCAAATATATACAATTTAAAACTTACTTTTTCTTGTGACCAAAAATCTATAGATTTTTTGGATATTACAATCTACACCAACCCAGATGGCACTCTTGGCTCATCTCTCGGAAACCACTAGCAGGCAATACCATTTTGCATGCCACTAGCTCGCATCCTGAATCTCTAATTCAGAGCATACCTTATAGTCAATATCTAAGACTGAGGAGAAATTGCAGCTTGGATGAGGACTATGAGCGGGAGGCGAAGGCACTTCAAATTTGTCTTCTAGATAGAGGATATATGAAGACTTGCCTTAAAAAAGCCTACCGGAGAGTGAAACAGAAGGATCGAAAAAGTTTGATCCACTCCAAAAAAATTGCTAAGAGTGGACAACCTGTACGTTCCTATTACCAGATTTGCAGGGAAACATAAGAAGGTTTGTAGAATCGTTCAAAAATATTGGTACTTACTTGCTATGGATGAAATTTTGTCTAAATATGTAGGGGAGAATCCTCAAATCACCTACCATAAATCAAGATCCTTGAAAAATCATTTATTACATAGCCATCTTAATCCTAGAATCAAAACCAGATGCAAAGGAACCTACACCTGTGGAAGATGTGACTTCTGCTATCTACTTGCTAATACTGCAGAGGTGACTCTTCACAACGGACAAATTTATAAACCAAATTTTTTCGCTGATTGTAAAACAGTGGGCGTGGTTTACTATATGAAGTGTGTATGTAACGCATTTTATGTGGGTAAAACCAAGAGGCCCTTTTTTCATAGGATAAGAGATCATGTCAAGTTATTATATAAAAAAAATGGAAACTCCGATCAGCAGGCACAAGGGGCTTTACCATGCTTTTGATGACTCGAAAATGCAATTTTTTGCACTTGAACAGGTACCAGATTTCGGTAGGGGTGGCAATATAGACAAAACACTTTTTCAACGTGAATCAAAATGGATACACGATTTATCTGCCACTGTGCATCTAGGCCTGAATGAGTCTTTGAGCTTTAAGCCTTTTTTGTAAGTATTTAGCCATTGTATATGGAAGAATTTAATATCTCTCTGTATTTATTAGTATTTTTGTATATTTCTTTATTTGTTAAATTGAGGTCTTAACAAACTTCATGCATAAATGGACTGAAATCGCTGTAAACATTTTGTATGTCTGATTACGCATGGTACCGTGTCAATAACAATAACCAAATGTATTTATCAAACTTGTTTCCTTATTTTGGATTCCCACAGTTGTGTTTTGAATTCCACATTTTGTGCATATTATCCCTTTCATGACTAAGCCTATTTTTGAAATGTGGTGTTTACAAGTTAAAATCCGTATTTTTTGCTAGAAAATTACTTAGAACCCCCAAACATTATATATATATATATTTTTTAGCAGAGAATCTAGAGAATAAAATGGAGATTGTTGCAATATTTTATATCACACGGTATTTGTGCAGCAGTGTTTTAAACGTAAATTTTTTTATGGTTAACAGGCTAGAGTTACAGAGGAGGTCTAGTGCTAGAATTATTGCTCTCGCTCTGATGATCACGGCGATACCTCACATGTGTGATTTGAACACCGTTTACATATGCGGGCGCAACTTCCGTATGCTTTTTCTTTGATGCGCGAGCTCGCGGGGACGGGGACGCTTTAAAATTTTTTTTTTTCTTACGTATTTTATTTATTTTTATTTTTATAAAATGTGTTTAAAAAAAAATTTTTTTGATCACTTTTATTGCTGTCACAAGAAATGTAAACATCCCTTGTGACAGTAATAGGTGGTGACAGGTACTCTTTATGGAGGGATCGGGGGTCTAAAAGACCCCCGATCCCTCCTTTGCACTTCACAGTATTCAGATCGCCGAAAACTGCGATTCTGAATACTGTGTATCTTTTTAAAACCGGCGCCATTGGCAGCCAAGTAAACAGGAAGTGATGTCATGACGTCGCTTCCGCGTTTACAATAAGAAGGCTGGAACGAAGCCGCCCACAGCTTCGTTTCAGCCCGCCCCCAGGCGCCGGAGGCACCCGATTGGTCACCGGGCCTCATGTGCAGCGGGAGGCGCCGGGAGGAGGGGATATCCCCTCCCGCTGCTCCGGTATAACAGCTGAGCGGCTTTTAGCTGCATCGGTTGTTATATCTGGATAGCCGATCGCCGGCTCTAAACAACGGTACTGGGATGATGCCTGAAGCTGCGGGCATCATCCAGGTATAACCCCGGAAAGCCGAGTACGCACATCTGCGTACGCTCGGCAGGAAGAGTTAAACATATTCCTTTGTGGTTTAGCTACGGACTAGATGCATCATATGGACACCCAAGGCATTTATCTATCTCGGTGAACGCCAACCTAGCTGGTTTATCTTGGATCCCTGTTTCTATTTTTGTTTTTCCTATGTGATTTTTCCATCTTCGCAACATTTGGCTTCCTTTTCCCCGTTCCCAGCTACCATAGGTTTCCACACTGCTTTAGAGGAAGTGAATGAATTATTCTATGCGATCCCTCACTTCCTCTTTTGCCTCCTGTGGCTGCTGTGATGTCATTTTCGGCGTGCTTGGTCAGAGAAAAGCATCATTTCCTGTGCAACTGGTTTCTTGGTAATCCAGCCAATTGTTTGTCCTCAGAAATGTTTTTTGGCGCCAATTTTTTGGTGCCAAACAGTCTGGAGGGGGGTATTAAAGGAGGAAGCAACTTTCATTCACAGTCAGGTTCGGTCCACAGAAGGAAGTAAGGCATGCAGCGCTTCAGTGAACAATAGGTAAATAGTAGTATAGATCAGGCTTTCTTTATCTCCATTTAAGATATTTTATTTGAAACATAGCTCTTGTTTTTTCTTCCTAAAGGGAAGTCCGGATTATTTTGAAAATGTTTCTGGTACAAAAAGTTTATCTTCCCCTTGTCTCTCAGCAGAGTACTTGATATCTCTCTGTGTGATTCTTGCCTTGAAAAACTATTGAGGTAGGCTTTCATTAGTAGAGAGTATCGCCCTTGTGCCTTGTGGCTTCTGGTAAATATCTACTGACTTCTTACCTACTTACCTTTAATCCAGATGGACCTTGGATCTTCCCAGTTTATTACCCTTCTCTGTGATGCTCCCAAATGGTCCCATATGCATTTCCACAATTACTGATGATTGCAACTTTGAAAAAATCTTTTTAAAAAGTTGGTACCATGATCAGAACATGCTTTTTGTTTATTGCCCTCAGTCCACTATGTAATTGTATTAAATTGTTTTTTTGTGTTTGTATTTTCCAAATTGCTTTTTCTGATATATATTTTTCTATTTTAGTGATCAGTCTATATACACAGTGTTTATTGTAACAGAATCTCCTGAAGAAGCCGTAAAAGGCGAAACATGTAGAGATACAATTACACTTTTGTTGGTATTTGCTACTGATCTATTGTGGAATTCTTATATTTTCATTTATGAATTTTTAAATATAAATACATTTTCCATTGTTCTAAATTCATTGTCTTTATATGTGCTTGAAAAGTCCCAATTCCTTTTTTTCCATGTTTTATTTAAAAATAAGGGTCTTTCCAACAGACTAGCTCTATAACTATATTTAACCAGACAGCATACCACGCCTCTGGGAGGGTCACTGTATCTCTGTGCAGATGCTCATAGTCATTGGGGGATTCAGGGGGTCTGCCAAAAAGATCATTGAATATGGCTATAGTAGCCTGGGCCAGCTGGTTAAGGTCAATTGTTGGAAGGCCTCTTACCCGTAGGTTATGGCGCTGACCACGATTGTCTAGGTCAGTATTTCTCAACTCCAGTCCTCAAGGCGCCCCAACAGGTCATGTTTTCAGGCTCACCATTATTTTGCACAGGTGATTTGATCAGTTTCACTGCCTTAGTATTTACCACAGCTGTTTCATCTGAGGGAAATCCTGAAAACATGACCTCTTGGGGCGCCTTGAGGACTGGAGTTGAGAAACACTGGTCTAGGTCTTCCATGTATCTGTGCAGGGCTCTGAGCTGGACCTTGTGTGATTGGGAGGATGTCTGGAGTTGTTAAATGGCAGTTTCATGATGCAATGTTGCCTCTTCTATGTCATCCATACGCATTGCCATTGACTGGATGTCTCTCCTGAGATCTGTGATGGCCGTTGCCAATGTGGCTTTTATATCTTCTGCTTCTGATTGCAGGTCTCGGATGCTCAGGGGCTGATCCACAGTAGTACTCTGATTAGAGGAGTGTGCCTGGTGTCTGTCCGAGGGGCTGACGCTGGAGGAGCGTGCCACGTTCATATAGGCCCGAGATAAAGCCGAGGCCTTGCGTGGCTGCGACCGGAAGATCTCTGGTATACTGTGGCTTATCTGGGATTTGGTTTCCCTGGGTGAGCGGGACTGAGTTGGGGAAGAGTTCCCTTTTGGTTTCCCCCTGTGTGTTAAGGGAGATGGTTCCGATAGGCTGAGAAAGGCACCTCTGGAGACTAATCCATAATTAATGGGCACATCCCATCTCAATCATCTAAGTATTAGTTTATCTTTAATACAGTGGAACCTCGGATTATGAGCATAATCCGTTCTAGGAGTATGCTCGTAATCCAATGTACTTGCATATCAAAGCGAGTTTTCCCATTGAAGTCAATGGAAACGAAAATAATTTGTTCCGCATTGACTTCAATGGGATGCAATACCGCATGTGGCCAGAGACGGGGGGTGCCGGAGAGCCTCGGAAATGGCCAAAAAAGGCCCGAGGGATACTTCGGCTGAACTTGGCAAACCTTGGAAAGACTCCGTTCATGAGCCTTTCCGAGGTTTGCCGAGGTCAGCAGAACTGTCCTCGGGCCTTTCCGTGCATTTCTGAACGGCGCTGATCGGCGACTTTTGGCTCTTCTCAGCTCCAGCACCCCCCACCTCAGGCCAAAAGCGGTACTGCACACCGCTTTTGGCCTGAATCCTGCTCGTTTTGCAAGACAACACTTGCAAACCGAGTTAGGATTTTTAGAAATACAGTGCTCGGTTTACAAAACGCTCGTTAACCACGTTACTCACAAACCGAGGTTCCATTGTATATTTCTCATGGGTAGCAATATCCCACCATGCAATAATCTTTTTCTCCATTAGGTGTCCCATTTTTCTAAAGCAAAGTGATAAAATACTAAAGCGCTGCTAAGTATGAAAGTGAATAATGATGACAAAACCAGAACAGCTGCACCATGTAAAAATAATCTAAAACATTGAAGGGGTGTGTATACTTAAGACAATGGTGCGCTTATTCCACATAAATATGACACAATAAATAATAATAAATAAATAAATGTGCAAAGTCCCACAAGTGATGATGATATTAATCTGAATAATAATAGATGATAAAAAACTTGATGATATAAACGTGACTTCTTAAACGCGTAAAATTAAGTACTCCTCTAACAAAAATATTATGTGATTCGTACCACTGCTTCCATCACCGAGTGCAATGCTTGCTCACCTCAGGAAGCGACCCCATTAGATCAAATGGAGCTTCTAAACATTGAGTTCAAAGATGTTCAAGTCTTCATGTTTTACCATGTGAGTGGGAAATTGGTGCATACTTTTAACCCACGATTCATTTACATTGTTGCCTGATTAAAGTTTTTTTCTCTTTCTCCTGAGTCTCTCCAGAGAACAGAAGGGTATACATTGAAGGACATTGGGAATGCCTATATGCTAATAGCAGCACACTCTAGGCTTGACCACCTTTTTTTCCCCATTTGATCACCTCTCCGATTTTAATGTTTTGCGCTATAAACAAACAAACAATCGTGGGTCGCCGGCAGACTTCGAGTCAGCCCGACCCGCGGGCACGCTCCCACAGCGTACAGTGGCCGTGAGCGCACGCTGCCATACAGCTAGGGCGATTTGTGCAGGAGAGCCGACTGTCAGGGTTAGGCTCAGTCCTTCCTTCTCTGAGCGGGCCGCTCAGCTGTCAGCTAATTGCCAGCTCCTATCTCTCCACAGTTACTCAGCTATTGATGATATCCTGCTCGTCAGTCCTGCCTACTTAAGCCGTCCAGTCCAGAAGAGCTCTGCCTTCACCTTGGTCACATCGCAGAAACTATCTCCTGCGATCCTGTTCAAGACTTGCTTTACTGACATCCTATCTGGCTCCAGATCCTGCTTGCTGTTCCATTACATTGATCCCTGACTTCAGGCTTGGCTGACTATCCATACCGGTTACTGAACTTTGGCTATGTTTTGACTACGTTTGTTCTATTTACTTTTATTATTAAACTAGTGTGATCTAACTGTACGTTTGTCTCAGTCTGATTTCATGGTTTCTGTCAGTAGGTAAAGACCATGAATTCAGAAGATACAGTCAATCCACTTGTTGGTAATATGTTTTCCAGATTGGATGAGCAAAATCACCGCATGCATCAGTTTGCCATGGCTTTACAAACGTTCCTGAGTCGCTTGGCTTATCTGGAATCTCCCACTGTGGCTGCTCCGGTAGAACCTGTGTTGCGGGCCGTCCGCTCCACTTTTCTATTTCTGCTTCTATTTCTTAGCCTATGTTGGTTTTCATTTGCGACATGGGGCTTATATACATTTATTGTTTGGGCTACTTTCCATTTTTTCGCTGGAACCCTGATCCATTTATATCCTATTTTTTATCATTTAGGAGTTTTACTTTTTGTTTCCACATCTGGGGGCCCCCTTTAGGTTAGGGGAGTTTTATTATTCCCCTGCCTATTGTGTGTCCCTAAACTGTGGAATCGTTTTCTTTCCCTAATTGGTGATGTTCACTCATTGTGATTTTGTTTTAACAACTGACTTTGGGGGACTACTGTGATTACCACAGATATCATAATAATCCACCTCCGTAACACTTCTCCCTAGTGACTTACGGTATATGCCATGTGGGAGAAGTGCGGACTTGTGTCGGGATGCGCTGCGTGACAATGGTGATGGCTTTATGTTTGATCGCAAGATCTTTCCTTCTCATGGTCACGTGGGGCTTTCCTCACTTATTACGTGACTTTAGACCGGCGTTTTGCGGTCTTTCACAACGTCATTTCCCTTTGTTTGACATGCGGACTCGCAGCCATGGAGACTGGATCTTCTGGTCGGTCTGTTGGTTGGCTGCTTGGTCTGCCTGTCTTCCCATGGTTGCACTCTATTGGTCTAACCGACTGTGTTGTCCACTTGACAGTCAGTTGACCGTCCTAGTCCAATGGGAGCAAGTTATGTTTGTTCTTTTTTATTGGTCTAGTAATATTTATTTTATTTATAAATATAGGCAGCGTGGAGTTGGTTGTTTATGCCCCAGTAGAAGACCCTTAGGTCGAAATGCGTTGGGCTTTAATACCATCCACCAGGTTGCCCTTGATTTTATTGTGATCACGTTTTATTACTATTAGTTTTTGAGAAATAAAATACCCCCTTTTTTATCTGCACTATGTGGAAGCACAATTTCTTTCTCCACATATTATCCTGATGGGAGCGAATGTCCAGTTTTTGTTATACCCGGTACATCTGACCTCCAAGATTCAAATCGTGAGTTCCACTAGTAAAAATTGACCTTGGTGATCCCTGGAGTCTTCGCTGAGCTCCTCTTTGAGGTCCCATTTGCCTGGATACCTTCACATCTGCCCTGTGTGGCACACTGCTTTCAAGACTCCATGTCACTGACAGTAGAGTCCACCAGATCTGGTAAGAGCATGCACTTATCACTCATCCATTGATGCCGTTTTCGTTTGATGTTGTTTTCATGCACCTATCAACACATTCTTTGTCAACACTTGGAAATTTAATACCCTGAGTTGTTACATCTGTGTATATATACAGCTGGACATTACATCACTTCTTTTTTTTGCCATTGGCCATTCAGACTTTTGTTTGTCACTTATTACACTTTGTTAAAGGACTTGTGGTTACATTGATTTTTTTTTTTTTATTATTATTATTACGTTATTCATATTTGTTCATTATGCGCTACAATTTCTAATTATTTTTGTATTGTTTTTGTCACACTGTATGTAGCTGCTCATCCTTCTATTCTAGTTAGTGCAGTGTTTTTTCACACATTCTTTCGTCCACTCCACTTCCCCAGTGATTTGGGGTGATCCAGTCCAATGCAGAGGGTTTCTCAACCAGGTTGAGACATACTTTGAGATGCTGCCCCAGGCGTTTCCCATGGACAGAAGCAAAGTAGGTTTTGTGACGTCTTTGCTTTCTGAGAGAGCCTTGGCCTAGGCAAACCCTCTATGGGAGATGCAAAAACCTGTTGTCTTGAGTTACCCTGAGTTTGTGGCTTCCTTTAAAAGGGTATTTGATGTTCCCGCATGCTCCGCTTCTGCTGCCAAGTGCCTCATGTCCATCAAACAGAGTATGAGAACTGTTGCTGATTACGCCATTTAATTCCGTACTCTGGCAGCAGAGGTTGCTTGCAACAATGAGGCCCTCATGGCTGCTTTTTCTCATGGTCTCTCCGATACCATCAAGGATAAGATAGCAGCCCAAGATATACACACTGAGCTGGAGAAGTTGATCACGTTTACCATCCTCCTTGACTCCAGACTCAGAGAAAGACTCTCTTTTAAGGAGCGCTTGCGGAAGCCTCCTGTACGTTGGTCTCTGAACTTTGCAGTCCCACCCGTACCTCCCTCACCTCCCATGCCCCCTGGTACCGAGTCAGTCAGTGAAGGTGAACTCATGCACTTGGGCTTCACGCGTCTCTCTGCGGATGAGAGAACCTTTAGGAGGAGGGAGAGATTTTGCCTCTATTGTGGCCAGGCAGGTCACTTTTTGAAGTCTTGGCCTACTCGTCCAGGGAACGCACGAACCTTGAGGTCCTGTCACGGACAGACCTTAGGTGGCATTGTTTTGTCTCCAGTTATCCAGAAGGATAAGCCCCTGATTTTGTTAACCCTTTCTTGGGCTAAGTCGTACATCGAGATGCAGGCTCTAATCTATTCTGGGGCTGCAGGCCTGTTCATTGATGCTGCCTTTGTATTGAATTACTCAATTCAGCTGCAGCTGCGTGACACTCCACTTGCCTTTGAGGCCCATGACGGGAGACCTCTACAGCCTGCCCATGTGACTCATGAGACTATTCCATTGTCCATGGCCGTATGGGCTCTTCACCATGAGATAATCCAATTCCAAGTTATTAAATAAAGTAGTATAGTGCAGCGCTGATGAAAGCGAAATAAGCAATAAAATTATACCAATATAAAGTTGATATGATAAATGAATATTCAAAAATACACAGCAATAAAAGTTCACAACAATAATGATAAAATAGTATAAACCAACAGTGTCAGTGCATATAAAGTGCATAAAGTCCATATATGACATCAAATATAGTGACTGTGAATCTTTGTGAACTAGTTGTTTGTAGATACTCCACCACCGTAAGGAAAGGGGCTTACCAGACAGGTTGAACCCAACTAGACATATGCCTGATGAGTCAACCAAGCTTTTGGTGCAACACACCCAAGGAGGTACAGCACCCGGTGACCACGCCCCCTAAAACGTCAGAGTCCCAGCATGCCCAGGGACTGTGACATCATAAGGGGGCAGGGTCTCCGCCTATCTAAGTCACAACGGAGCACTCAGAGAGCAGTCCAGCCGGAGAGAGCGTTGTGTCAACATCTGGAGAAGAGAAGAGGGAAGAAGACAAGAAGACAAGAAGCCCAGAAGTCCGGACCTCCGCTGGCAAAAGAGCGGCCTGAAGACAGCTGAGGAACCGGCCGAAGAACTGGAACACCGGGAGAAGAGGCCGGAGGGAGCGGAGAAGAACCAACCGGACGCCGGGAGAAGAGGAACCCCGAAGCCGGAAGAAGACCCCCGAAGCCGGAGGAAGACCCCCCCGGAGCTGTTTAATAAATTATTTTAAAAACTTGTGTAGTGTGTTTTATTATTGACGCTTTTTCCCTAGGTGAGTGGGTAGGGGTACCATGTACCCCATACTCATTCACATAGGGTGGGGGGCAAGGATCTGGGGGCCCTCTTATTATAGGGGGCTCCCAGATTCCGATAAGCCCCCCGCCTGCAGACCCCGACAACCAACGGCCAGGGTTGTCGGGAAGAGGCCCTTGTCCTCATCAACATGGGGACAAGGTGCTTTGGGGGGGCCCCACAGGGCCCCCCTCCCCCAAAGCACCCCCCATGTTGAGGGCATGTGGCCTGGTACGGTTCAGGAGGGGGGGGAGCTTGCTCGTCCCCACCCCCTTTCCTGACCGGCCGGGCTGCGTGCTCGGATTGGGGTCTAGTATGGATTTTAGGGGGGACCTTTTTTTGGCGTAGGGGGTTCCCTTTATAATCCATACCAGACCTAAGGGCCTGGTATGCCCCGCGCTCGCCGCAATAGGAAAATTTGTTTTTCCTATTGCAGCGAGCGCGAAATGCAATACCCTGCCCTTGCGTCGTATCTGGTCCGTTGGACCAGCATACAGGCGAGCGGGCTTTCCGTCGGACCAGCACACAGACGAGCGGACTTTCCGCCAGAAACTGAGTCCGACGGAAAGATTTAAAACATGTTTCAAATCTAGGTCCAGCGGGCTTTTGGGAAAAAGTCCGCCGTAGCCTACACATGGTCAGACCAGAGTCCGCCGGACCAAGTATGCCGGAAAGTCAGCTCGTGTGTACGCGGCATTTGAGTTATTAGGGCGTTATACTGTTGTCTGCATGTACTCAGTAATATTTTATTTTTGCTTGTTTTAAAACATCCTGTATGTCTGTATCTTCACCATATATTAATGTAAGGGTTGGACTTTTGTTGTGATGTCATTTTGCTTATATAAGCTGAAACACGTAAATAAAATCCTCAGACCATTCTGAGAACTGCATGTATTGATTGCGTGTCATAACTTCTTATCAGAGTGGTCTCCAGGCCTGATTGGTTTGAAGGGACACTCTAGGCAGGATATCATACGAGGGTTCATTTGCTCCTAAAACCTCCCTACACCCTTTCAGCTTTGGTGTCAGAAAGTGGGGCGGTCATCATCTAAGTTTCTAAGTCCGGTAAGTCTGATTTAATTATTATTATTTCTCTTGCCGTGACCTTTAGTTAAAAGATCGTTTCCCTATATGGGATTAACAGAAGGTGTAGTTTTAAAAACATTTATGTAAATGTATGAACCTCGGTAGAAGTCCGTTCCGGTGACGGCAGCATAAGGAACTCTGAGATAGTTCCAAGGGTTCTGAGAAGCCCAAAGTAATAAAGTACAGTACTGTAAGAAGTTTGATGAAGATATCTGATAGAGTGTGCCAGAAAAACCCAACCTCTTTGCTTACCTTTTCTATCACTTAGAAGATAAAATAAGATATAAAATAAGATAATCTGTACATGTATTGTGTGGATTTTGTCGGACGCTGCGAGGTGAGGTGGCGTCCACCACTGTATTATTATGGGTCAGCTTTCAGGGAAGAAGATTCCCCCACCAGATGTAGGAGAGACATGAGATTATGTGTATATTAACCCTTGGGTAGGTAATCTGGTGGGATGGACTGAAACCATGGGGAGTAGTAGCCCGTTTCCCCGACAGGGTGATAACGATACATTTCACATAAGGTATGAGAGAGCAGATAAGAAAATAAGAAAGAAAAGTCCAAATCCAAGGGACAAGGAAGCCCCAGGGTTACATGCTTGTGAGAAGAGACTTAAATCAGGTTTCCCATCCCTAGTTCCATGTGCACTAGCTCTTGCTCCAGTTCCCTGTGCCCCGCCACCTCCACCTTACATAACACAATCACCTAAACAAATATACCCCTCAATCTCAAAAGAGGATATGGAGTTTTTGGCTGCAGTTGCAGCAGTCTGTCCATTTGAGAATAGAGTGCCACCTGCAGAGGCACCTGCTCTCCCTGCACCTGTTCCACAGCAGGGTGAAGTGGTGGATCAGGCACTGCCTGTGGTCCCAACAGAACCACAGGTTGCTGTCCCAATAGATCAGCCACAGCCTATAGTTACACAAATACAACAGCCGACCGGTGCTGCCTCCTCCACTATGGATGAGGGATTACCCAAAGCTGAAAAGACACCTGCAGAAGAACATAAACTAAAGATGCCCCACGGACCCCATAGAGAAGATCCTGCCCAAACTAGGAGTGCAACGCAGAAGTTAAAACAGGCTGCAGAGGCTGCACATGCTGCAGAGGGTCAGAGAACAAAACACATAGTTTTAAAACAGGCAGCTGAAAGAGAGCAGCCGAAAGAAGAAGAGGAAGTAACTACACAGTTAGTTATGCAGAATTTTCCTTTCATGACTGTGGGTGACGCTTTGGTAATGAAGTCTATTGATATTGAGGATATTAATTGTATTATCAAACATTGCCCCAAACCCTCCACATCAGCTTTTGGGGCGATAGCTTATTTAAAGAAAGCTTGTAAGGGTAGAAATTATACACAAGAAGATATAAGGATCATTATAGCCAGTTTGGTGGGAACTACCTCCCCTTGGGATTGAACTAAAGTGCCCACCATAAATATCCTAGAGGCACCCACCACCAAGGCAGAGGCTTATTCACTAAACACTGTTGAAGGAAGGAACCTTATGTGGGAAGACCTAGAGAAGGAAATGAAAAGAGTTTTCATTAATAAGTCATCACTCCCTACTGCAGTAGCTTGCAAACAAAAATCATCAGAGTCAGTGTTGGAATTTTGGAAAAGATTTCAGGAAGTCTGGACACAAGATTCTGGACTTAACACTCAAGATGAAATGCACAGTCTTTTAATACAGACCTATCTCAGTAACCTTGTCCCTAAATATGCACTCACCGTGAGACAGCAGATTTCAGACTGGGCTACAAAGAGTATGACTGACTTTCAAAAAACAATGACTGAAAAAGACGCAGCGGGATGTTTTGACATCCCCAAACAAACACCAGTACCGACACATTACCAGGATAATTTCTCAGGAAATCAAAGGAGAAACTTTTACATAAAAAGGGAACAGAACAGAGGGGGTTATAGAGGTGGATATGGGGGAAGAGGACGGCCACAAAGAGGGGACTTCCAGCAAAGGCAACCTAAGAAAGGGTGTTTTAACTGCGGAGACCCTGGACACTGGAAGGCCCAATGCCCCTGGTATGACCAGGAGTGTACATATTCAGGGCCACCCGCTGACCCCACTCCCCCTCAGGCACCAACCCCAGTACAGCAGCAACCTGGTTTTAAGTACCCCATTTCTTGGAAACAACAGCAGTCACAATGAAGCTGCCTGGAAGGTAGTATCCCGGCATTTCCACTTGTCTCTCATTCTTATCATGAGCAGCCTATAATTTCATTGCTTGTAGACGGGCATGAGTTACCATTTTTGCCCGATAGTGGAGCGACGTGTAGTACCATTAGCAAGGATTTTTATAGGGGAGAGGTTGTGGATGCTGAGCCTTCAATAGGAATAAATGGGATGCTCACCAAAACTTTTAAAACACCCCCACTGTACTGGTGCTGATTGTGATCTCCAACATTGTTTCAGAATTATTCCTGATTGTCCCGTGAGTCTCTTGAGAAGGGATTTCCTGGGAAAATTAGGCATTATAATGAAAATTACTGCAAAAGGAGGGTTATATGTAAAATCTCACAAGGTTAACCTTTTTGCATTGCTCTCACACCCAAAAGAGGAAGATGTCAAATTGAGTGAGGAGGGAGTATGGGCAGGGAATCCTCTTGATGTAGGGCTCACTTCCTGTATGCCCTATAAAGCCACTTTGAAACCAGGAGCTTTACCTGTGTATCATAAACAGTGCCCCATATCCAGAGAAAAAGAAGAGGGTATAGAACCCATTGTGGAGGATTTCTTAAAGAAAGGTATTTTAAAAGAAATCATCTCTCCTTACAACACTCCTATCAACCCTGTTAAAAAGCCAGACGGCAGTTACAGGTTTGTACAGGACCTAAGGGCAATAAATAACTTAGTGGTACCAATTGCCCCAATAGTGCCTGATGTGCCATCATTGCTCACCTCCATACCATCCTATGCTGAGTATTTTTCTGTAATTGACCTCTCAAACACATTTTTTTCTATCCCTGTGGATGAAGAGACACAGCCACTCTTTGCATTCCACTTTAAAAATTGGATGCTGACCTGGTGTAGAATGCCCCAGTGTTATATAGACTCATCTGTTGTCTATTCTATTGTCCTCCAAACCACTCTTAGAGCTTGGACATCTGAACATGGTTCAGTCTTGCTGCAGTACGTGGATGATCTGCTACTCTGCAGCTTGACAAGGGAGGCCGCCCTGGAGGATGGGGGGAATCTTTTGAAATGTCTTTTTGAAAGTGGTCATAAAATGTCAAAGAAAAAGTTGCAATGGTGTCAGAAAACAGTTGAATATCTAGGGTTTGTTCTCACAAAAGGAGAAAGAAGAGTCACTCACAAAAGAGCTGCGACTCTGATGGGTCTGCCCCGCCCACTCAACAGGAAGGACATGCTCACCTTCCTAGGTATGATTGGTTATTGCCGCCAATGGATACCTGACTGCTCTTACTATGACAATCCTGAGACAGGCCACAGGTTCAGATATGCCAGACTGTGTTAAAAATGCTATGGCAACAGCCCCAGGACTCGGCCTTCCCAATTATAATGTGATGTTTTATTTGTATGCCAGGGAAAATTGTACAACGATGGCAGGTGTCCTGGCTCAGGAGCATGAAGGCAAGCTCCGCCCTGTTTCTTTTTTCTCAAAGGTGGTACCGGTACAAGTTCATGGCATGCCCGCATGTCTCAGAGCTTTAGCATCTTGTGCTATGGTAGTAGAGATGGCTGCAACTTTCACTTTGGCCCATGATAATACCTTGTATACTACTCATAATGTGTCCACATTGCTGTGGAATATACATACGCAGCACATGTCTGCCCAAAAGTTGAGTGGCTATGAGGTGATACTGTTGTTAAATCCAAAATTGCTTATTAAATATGCTTCCCCTAATACAGGCCCAGCTCCAATTTTAAACACCCTGCTAGGATTAAAAGGAGAGCAGGATGAGGTGGTACCACAGCATGACTGCACCAACCTCATCCACCAAGACACATCTCCCAGGTTTGACTTGTCCCCTACTGCTTTGCCAAATGTGCAAAATGTGTATGTGGATGGATCTTGTTCTAGGCCAAATGATCACACATATCATGCAGGATATGCGGTTGTTCAACTTCCAGATGTCATACTTGAGGCCAAACCTATCCCATATCAATCAGCACAAGCTGCAGAATTGATTGCACTTACCAGGGCATGCCAAATATTTGAAGGTCAAGATGAGAACATTTACACTGACTCCAAATATGGGTATGGCGTGGTATATGACTTTGGTGTCATATGGAGTATTCAGGGTTACATTGCGGCTGATGGAAAAAGCATCTCCCATTCCTCTCTAGTAGTGTCATTGTTAAAAACCTATCAATTGCCTAGAACTCTTGCCATAATACATTGCAGAGCACATACAGGCCAATAGGGATGAGCCGAACACCCCCCTGTTCGGTTCGCACCAGAACTTGCGAACAGGCAAAAAATTTGTTCGAACACGCGAACACCGTTAAAGTCTGGGGGACACGAACATGAATTAATCAAAAGTGCTAATTTTAAAGGCTTATATGCAAGTTATTGTTCATAAAAAGTGTTTGGGAAACTGGGTCCTGCCCCAGGGGACATGGATCAATGCAAAAAAAAGTTTTAAAAACAGACGTTTTTTGGGAGCAGTAGTTTTAATAATGTTTAAAGTGAAACAATAAAAGTGTAATATTCCTTTAAATTTCGTACCTGGGGGTGTCTATAGTATGCCTGTAAAGGGGCGCATGTTTCCCATGTTTAGAACAGTCTGATAGCAAAATGATATTTCAAAGGAAAAAAAGTCATTTAAAGCTACTCGCGGCTATTAATGAATTGCCGGTCCGACAATACACATACAAGTTCATTGATAAAAACGGCATGGGAATTCCCCCGGGGAACCCTGAATCAAAATTAAAAAAATAAAATTACATGGGGGTCCCCCTAAATTCCATACCAGGCCCTTCAGGTCTGGTATGGATATTAAGGGGAACCCCGGCCAAAATTTTTTAAAACAAATGGCGTGGGGTCCCCCTCAAAATCTATACCAGTCTCTTCAGGTCTGGTATGAATTTTAAGGGGAACCCCACGCCAAAATGTAAAAAAAAATGGCGTGGGGTCCCCCCAAAAATCCATACCAGACCCTTATCTGAGCACGCAGCCTGGCAGGCCGCAGGAAAAGAGGGGGGGACGAGAGAGTGCCCCCCCTCCTGAACCGTACCAGGCCACATGCCCTCAACATTGGAAGGTGCTTTGGGGTAGCCCCCCAAAACACCTTGTCCCCATGTTGATGGGGACAAGGGCCTCATCCCCACAACAATTGCCCGGTATTTGTGGGGGTCTGCGGGCGGGGGGGCTTATCAGAATCTGGAAGCCTCCTTTAACAAGGGGCCCCCAGATCCCGGCCCTCCCCCTGTGTGAAATGGTAAGGGGGTACAAAAGTACCCCTACCATTTCACAAAAAAACTGTCAAAAATGTTAAAAATGACAAGAGACAGTTTTTGACAACTCCTTTATTTAAAGGCTTCTTCTTTCTTATATCTTTTATCTTCTATCTTCCTTTGGTTTCTTCCTCCATCTTCTTCTGGTTCTTCTGGTTCTTCTGGTTCTTCCTCCGGTGTTCTTGTCCGGCATCTTCCTTCACGGCATCTTCTTCCCTTCTCCTCGGGCCGCTCTGCATACATGATGGCATGATGGGAGGCTCCCGCTGGGTGACGCTTCTCCTCTTCTAAAGGTTCTTAAATAACGGGGGTAGGGCCACCCGGTGACCCGCCCACCTCTGACGCACGGGGACTTGACAGGGACTTCCCTGTGGCATTCCCAGTGACGTCAGAGGGGGTGGGGTCACCCGTTACATAACCCCGCCCCCCTCTGACGTCAGGGGGAATGCCACAGGGAAGTCCCCATCAAGTCCCTGTGCATCAGAGGGGGGCGGGGTCACCCTGTGGCCCCTCCCCCGTTATTTAAGAACCGTCAGAAGAGGAGAAGCATCACACAGTGGGAGCCTCCCATCATGCCATCATGTATGCGGAGCGGCCCGAGGAGAAGAAGGGAAGAAGACGCTGCGAAGGAAGATGCCGGACGAGAACAATGGAGGAAGAACCAGAAGAACCAGAAGAAGAAGAGGATGGAGGAAGAAACCGAAGGAAGATAGAAGATAGAAGAAAGAAGAAGCATTTAAATAAAGGAATTGTCAAAAACTGTCTCTTGTCATTTTTAACATTTTTGACAGTTTATTTGTGAAATGGTAGGGGTACGTACCCCCTTACCATTTCACACAGGGGGGAGGGCCGGGATCTGGGGGTCCCCTTGTTAAAGGGGGCTTCCAGATTACAATAAGCCCCCCGCCTGCAGACCCCCACAACCACCGGGCAAGGGTTGTGGGGATGAGGCCCTTGTCCCCATCAACATGGGGACAAGGTGTTTTGGGGTGCTACCCCAAAGCACCCTCCCAATGTTGAGGGCATGTGGCCTGGTACAGTTCAGGAGGGGGGGCGCTCTCTCATGCCCCCTTTTTTCCTGCGGCCTACCAAGTTGCTCGGATAAGGGTCCGGTATGGATTTTTGGGGGGGCCCCATGCCATTTTTTTTTTATTTTGGCTGGGGTTCCCCTTAATATCCATACCAGACCTGAAGGGCCTGGTATGGAATTAAGGGGGACCCCCACGTCATTTTTTTTAAATTTTGGTTCAGGGTGCCCCTGTGGGGAATTCCCATGCCATTTTTATCAATGAACTTTTATGTGTATTGTCGGAGTAGTTTTAAATTTCCTTTGAAATGTCATTTTGCTGTCAGACTGTTCTAAACACGGGAAACATGCGCCCCTTTGCAGGCATACTATAGACACCTCCCAGGTACGAAATTTAAAGGAATATTACACTTTTATTGTTTCACTTTAAGCATTATTAAAATCACTGCTCCCGAAAAAACGTCCGTTTTTAAAACTTTTTTTTGCATTGATCCATGTCCCCTGGGGCAGGACCCAGGTCCCCAAACACTTTTTTATGACAATACCATGCATATAAGCTTTTAAAATTTGCACTTTTGATTTCTCCCATAGACTCTTAAAGGGTGTTCCGCGGCTTTCGAATTTGCCGCGAACACCCCAAATTATTCGCTGTTCGGCGAACTGGCGAACAGCCGATGTTCAACTCGAACTCGAAGCTCATCCCTACAGGCCAACAAACAGAGGTAGCTTGAGGAAATGCCCTAGCTGACTGATAGCCAGACAAGCAGCTATCTCTCAACCAGCTCAAATCCAAATACCAATGTTAGAGCCTGAACTACCTTGTTTTGACTATGTACTGTCTGACCTACAAGATTATGCCTCAGAAGCCGACATGAGAGATTGGGAAAAAGTAGGTGCACAAATAGATCCAAAAGCAGGTCTTTTGTGCAAAGAGGGGAAGGTATGTATACCAATGACAAGTGCATCACTTTTTATTGCCCAGTATCATGGAATAGGTCACAAAGGCTGGAAGGCAACTTGTGAATTACTAGGCAAGGATTTTTACATTTCAGTTCTCCCCTGGTTGACAAGGGATTATGTGTCCAGGTGTATTACTTGCATTAGGAACAACCCAAACATTCCAAACAAAGCGAAACACGAACATTTGATATATCCCAGTACACCTTTTACCCACCTCCAAATTGATTTCACACACATGCCCAAGCTAGGCAAAAGACAGGAATATCTTTTGGTAATTGTGGACATGTTCTCAAGATGGGTTGAACTTTTTGTAACTACAAAGGAAGACGCACAAACAGTAGTGAAAATTCTCACACAGGAAATTATTGCTCGATGGGAATGCCCACTTCAAATAAACTCAGACAGAGGTCCTGCATTCACCTCAAAAGTATGTCAGGACTTGGTACACTCGCTCCAAATCGAATGGAAGTTTCACATTCCATATCATCCCCAAAGTTCAGGGATAGTGGAGAGGGTAAATAGGACCGTGAAAGATAAAATAAGGAAAGCCACAGGAGGAACTTTTCTCCATTGGAAGAAGGTTCTCCCAGCGGTCTTGGCCGAGATAAGAAGTACTCCTTCCAAAACTACAGGCTGCTCTCCTTTTGAAGCACTGATGGGTCGTCCCTTTCCCACTCCCTGGGCCAGAGCACCTCTTATGATAGAGCAAGGGGATTTGGATTTGGCACAGTCAGAGTATGTGAAGAAACTAATCAAAACTTTGGATACAGTTGAGAGAAATGTTGCTCGCACCTCTCCTTTTTCTTCACAGGAACCTACCCATCCTTTTAAAGTAGGAGACACGGTGGTGGTCCAGCAGTTTAATAGAAGCAAGAAGCGGGAATATCCTTTTGCACCTCCTGCTACGGTGATTGCAGTGACCAGAATGGCTATCCTGGTGGAAAATTGCCAATCCTGGATCCATGCCAGCCGAGTGAAAAAGGTTGCCCAAAGCCCCAAGAGCAGGAAGGAGATCCTAAACACAGGAGGCCCTCAAGCAGAAGTCCAAGCAGACGAAGGAGGAGTTCCTGGAAAAGCAGGTTTGGCCAGAGAAGATGACCTCGCTTATTTCACTATAATATAACAAGTGTTCGGCGCAAAGAATTAAAAGCAAAAATCCAAATCATGTAACAATGTTGTACATAAATGAACTCTGGATTAAATAAAATGTAATTAAAAAATGGTAATGAAGAGTCCATGATGTGACACAGCAAAATGGATGATGGGAGTGATGTGTGGAGTCCACATTCATGGCAGCCTTCCGGTGGGAGTGAAAACCATATTCCCAAAAAGACACTGTAAAACAAGGAAAACGGAGGCGCCTCTGGGTGCAGACTTTAAAACAATTTAATAAAAAGGCAACAACAAGGTTTGCACTCACATTTACAAAGAAGGTATCAAGCATAAAAAAGTCCCAGGGCAATCAAGGGGGTCCGTGAGGTCATCTCTCCCAGCCGCGGATGTGTGTCCTCTGTCTTGTTCCCGAAGCGCTGGATGTGTATCTGCCGACAGTGAGGGAGAATGCCAGAGCGAGGCTTGAGAAGCAAACAGTGATCCGGGCAAGGGATGATGACGTCACACACTGTGCGACACGTTTCCTGAGCCGGCTAGCCATGAGTGACGTGACGGCTGAGCTCCTTTGTCAAGCTGATTGGCAAGGGGCTATGAAGGAGGTATATATGTAAAACAATGGGGAGTCACTGTTTGCTTCTCAAGCCTTGCTCTGGTGTTCTCCTTCGCTGTCAGCCGATACACATCCAGTGCTTCGGGAACAAGACAGAGGACACACATCCACGGCTGGGAGAGATGACCTCACGGACCCCCTTGATTGCTTTGGGACTTTTTTATGCTTGATACCTTCTTCGTAAATGTGAGTGCAAACCTTGCTGTTGCCTTTTTATTAAATTGTTTTAAAGTCTGCACCCAGAGGCGCCTCCGTTTTCCTTGTTTTTCGCTTATTTATCCACAGACTTCTGGCAAGGCATTTTGCCTCCTGTTCCTGATCACCCTGATAGTGTTCCCGCCCACTTGGATCATCGCTAACTGTATCTACCACCCTGAAGATTTGGGTGCCATTAAAAGTATTTGTGGGAACACACATACACAGGAGAATGTTACAGTGATACAAGTTAGAAATAAGAGAGACATTGAAGATAATTTTGCGGATAAATTGCTTTTGCTAAAATTTAAATATGCTTATGCTCAGAAATCAGGATTTCAGAAATGTTGGATCTGTAGCAAACTGCACCCTAGCACCGTTAGGATACCCCTAATGGCTATACCTTTAAATATTACTCCCCTTTTGAGAGGAAAGATTCCCCTTGACCATTTGAATGTCAGCAGAAGAATTAATGACACCATTTTCTTTCACATCATCAATAAAAGCCATAATCCTACCTGGTGTTTTAATTTAGGGAATTCTACTAGAAATGCTCATACCTTTAGTCAATCGGTTTTGAACATCTCTGACTGCTATGCCCCTAGTGGTGAGTCCTGTTCCTTATATCAGGCTCATTCAAGTAAGACTGGAGTAAAAACAGATTTAAATAAAACTCTTGCTTCTAAAAATGATAGTAGTAAACCTGTAGAGCAGTGGTTTCAGGTTCTGGCAATAGTTACAGCAGTAGATCAAGAGACTACTGTGAATATGCCCTTCTCGTTTGGTAACCACACTTATGTTTGTTGTGGAAAGACTTGTTATCCCTGGATTCCATAGGAGGCCCAAGGTTGGTGTTCCCTTGTCTCACTGGTGCCCATAATGGGGGTGGAAGGCGATAGTGAGTCATTTACTTGAAGCTAGCATACACCCAAGGTATCCATTAAAACATCATAATAAGAGAAAGTTATTCCTTGAAAAGGATATGGCCTGGGCATGGTTCCCTTCCTGGACAGGATGGGGAATAGATTTGATGAAAAGGTTAAATAATTACTCAGGAATTATTGATGAGATGATGGAAAAAAATTCTGATGACATTTCTAAACTTAATGTTGAAACTAGGGCTATTAAAAAAAAACAACTAGAATTGCATGACTTAGCCATTGAAAGCATGAGTTCAGCCCTTACAGGATTATGTGAAATGACTGAGGACTGTGAATGTTGTACTTGGGTACACAATACTAGTATAGAGGTACCAGATTATTACGATGTGATAGCTCAGCATAGGAAAGAGGTGGCCGCGCTGCAACAAAAGTCTCGCAACATAGCCCAGACCTGGAGTCCTTTTGGAAATGTTGAATTTGGATTTGGAGGGATGTTCTCTTGGATAAGGGATATTGCCATCATTTTAATCATGATTGTGCTCTTTTTCCTTTTCCCTTTTCTTGTGTATAAGCTTATTATGTGCCTTATTAATAGAGCCACTCGCATTTCAGATCCCTCATCTCCCAATAAAACTTATCTCAGTATGTATCATCAGAAGCAGGCTGAGAATACCACCATGATAAGGAAGTGAGATCATACATTAATGATCTAAGGGGGGATTGAAGGGATATTTTAGCTTGCTGTCCACCATTTTAGCTATACACCCTCATATTATGTGTATCCATTTTAGAATAATATGTATATGTGACGTTTATGAGAATTTAAGTTTCAATTTCTTGTAAATGGTCTGATTTCCCCTTAATAATATACCAAGTCCTTTCCTGTTAGCCTTTTCCTGTTATTAGTTTCTATATGAGTTATTAGGGCGTTATACTGTTGTCTGCATGTACTCAGTAATATTCTATTTTTGCTTGTTTTAAAATATCCTGCATGTCTGTATCTTTACCATATATTAATGTAAGGGTTGGACTTTTGTTGTGATGTCATTTTGCTTATATAAGCTGAAACGCAGAAATAAAATCCTCAGACCATTCTGAGAACTGCATGTATTGACTGCGTGTCATAACTTCTTATCGGAGTGGTCTCCAGGCCTGATGGGTTTGAAGGAACATTCTAGGCAGGATATCATACGAGGGTTCATTTGCTCCTAAAACATCCCTACACCCTTTCAAAAGGTAGCCAAGGTCCTGTGCACCTCTTCACTCTCCTCCCTGCTAAAGGAGTACCGCAATTTTAGCGATGTCTTTGACAAAGGTCAAGCCGGTTGCTTGCCTACACACCGGCCTATGATTGCGCAATTGACTTTCAACCTGGTGCCATACCCCTTCGTGGCTGGGATTACCCTTTATCGGTCTTGGAGGATAAGGCTATGGAGGAGTATGTTGCAGATGCACTTTCTTGAGGTTTTATCCACAAATCCTCGTCTCCTGCTGGTGCTGGTTTCTTCTTTGTGAAGAAAAAGAGTGGTGAACTGTATTGATTATAGGGGTTTCAATCGTTTCACGATTAAGAATGCCTATCCGATACTGTTGATTACGGAGTGATTTGACCGCCTCAAGGGAGCAAAGGTTTTCACAAAGCTTGATTTGAGAGGGGTATACAATCTCATGAGGATTAAGGAGGGCGATGAGTGAAAAACTGCGTTTAATACCGGAACAGGCCATTATGAGTACCTCGTAGTGCCTTTTGGCCATTGTAACGCCCCGGCGGTTTTCCAGGAATTTGTTAACGATGCCCTCCGAGATTTGTTGCAGTTATGTGTGGTGGTTTATCTTGATGATATCCTCATATTTTCCAAGTTCCTGGAGAGCCACCACATAGATGTCTGTCATGTGCTTCAGAAACTAAGAGAGAACAATCTCTATTGTAAACTGGAGAAGTGCGAGTTCCATCGTGAACAGGTTAAATACCTGGGTTATTTCATTTCCACTGCTGGTTTTTCAATGGACCCAGAGAAACTTTCGGCAGTCCTACAGTGGCCCCCGACCCGTGGGTTTACCTCCTCTGCAGCGTTTCCTGGGCTTTGCCAACTATTATCAGAAGTTTATTCATAACTTTTTGTCTTTGGTCAAGCCCCTGACTGATATGACCAGAAAGGATGGTAGCCCACAGAGTTGGTCTCCAAAGTCCGTTAAGGCCTTTGAGAGTCTCAAGGCTGCCTTTGTTTCTGCTCCTGTTTTGGCACATCCTGATGCTACATTACCTTTAATCTTTGAAGTTGATACTTCTGAGACTGGTGTTGGCGCCCTTCTGTCTCAACGTCCTACCTCTGAGAACGCTATTCATCCTCGTGGCTACTTTTACAAGAAATTGTCACCTGCGGAGTGCAGTTACGAGGAGCTGTTGGTGATCATTTTAGCTCTGAAAGAATGGAGACATCTCCTCAAAGGTACCACTGTGCCGGTACTCATTCTTACTGAGCATAAGAATCTCACATTCTTGTCTGAGGCTAAACGCCTCTCTCCCAGAAGGGCGCAATGGGCTCTTTTCTTGTCAAGTTTCAATTACAATGTCTCATTCTTACCCAATACCAAGAATGTAAGGGCTGACGATTTGTCACGACAATTTTTCTCCACTTTCAAGATGGAGTCGATTCCGATTCCTGTGATTCCTCCTGATCGTATTCTGGCTTTCGGTTCACACCAGTCTCACTTCTCCTTTGGGTGACAAAATTCTTGCTGCTCAGGTCCATGCTCATCCTGAGAAACCTTGTGACCGTTGCTTTGTCCCAGAGAGTCTCCGTACTACCGTGCTCCAGACTTACCATTCTCCCAAGGCTGCTGGCCACCACAAGTGATGAAATAACAAAATAAATAGTGTGCTATAATCAACCTTCTACCATACCATACATAATTCAAAATCTATATAATCCATGATACAATATGACCAACATAATAGACTAAAAATTCTTGATTTAAAAGTGATTGTGGCTACTCCCCCTTTTGGGAGGAGCCAGTGATGACATCTAATGTGCATGCCTGTCAGCACAGCAGATGGGATGTGAGGAACAAAATCTCTAAAGACGTCTGGCCATTTTTGTAATAAGCGCTGGTTAACTTTACAAATGTGAGTGGATTTGGTTTAAAATTCAGACCATTTGTTTATAGCTTGTATCATTGCGCAATGATGCGTTTCAGTGAAACTGAGAGGAACAGCAAGCAAAATCAGCTGAATATTATTAACGAATGGACAGTCTAGCAGGACTGATCCCTGGTGCAAACCAGTGGGGAACTATTGTTGTCTATTTGGTCTTATTATTTTATTTTACTTTTTTCTCTTTTTTTGATAGGTTAATCAATGTGGTTTTGTGGCTAACCTTATGCATTTTGGGGTTGTTTAATCCCAACACTCAGTGTTTTTAGGACAAGACATTTTATATTCTATGGTTTTATACTATAGAATTCCTTGTAGCACTTTAATATTTATTTTGGATTATAGCAATATTGCACTGAGCACTTAAATGGACAGTAGTCCAGATCACTTTTAAATCAAGAATTTTTAGTCTATTATGTTGGTCATATTATATGATGGATTATATAGATTTGGAATTATGTATGGTATGGTAGAAGGTTGATTATAGCGCACTATTTATTTCGTTATTTCATCACTCATCCCACTTAAAGTGGAGGTCCACCACAAAAAAAAAAATCGCACCAAAAAATCCCTAAAAAGTTGGAGGAAAGAAAAAAAAATATTTTTAAACTCACCTGAAATGGCTGTTGCTAGGCAGTCTTCCTAACCTGCCTCTTCCTACACCGCGGTGATGTTCTGTCTTCTCCTCCCCGCGTTGTCTTCTGGGGAATGGGGCACCGTGTGTTATGGGAACTGTGTGTGTCCCACAACACATCGCGTCCCATTCACAAAGCGCTGCACGACTCGCGCATGCGCAGTAGGAAACGGGAAGTGAAGCAGTAAGGCTCCACTGCCTGTTTCTCTTAGTTAGGATGACGGTGCCAGGACCCGAGAGCTGAGGGATGGGTCGGCTTCGGGCGGCTGACATTGCAGGCACCCAGGACAGGTAAGTGTACTTATTTAAAGTTAGCAGCTACAGTGTTTGTAGCTGTTGACTTTTAAATTTTTTTTTTTCGCGGGTGGAACCCCGCTTTAAGAAGTTGCCCACTTCTAAGGAACTGGCTTCCATTTTTGCTCGGGAGATCTTTCGCTTACATGGGCTACCCAAGGTGATTGTCTCGGACAGTTTGTGTCCCGGTTCTGGCGAGCCTTTTGTGCGCGGTTGGGAATTCAGCTTGCTTTTTCCTCTGCATATCACCCACAGTCTAATGGGGCCACAGAATGAGCCAATCAGTCCTTGGAGCAATTCCTACGTTGCTATATATCTGACCATCATAACAACTGGTCAGACCTATTACCGTGGGACAATAGTGCCTTGAATTCTGCTTCCCAATTGTCCCCGTTTATGGTGAATTATGGTTTCCAACCTTCCATGTTGCCTGACTCATTTGTTCCACAGTGTATTCCTGTGTTAGAGGAGCATCTCCGTGGTCTTCGTTCCACTTGGGCACAAGTCCAGGAGGCTTTGCGACATGCTAATGATAGGTACTGACTCCATGCTGACCGCAGACGTCTACCTGCGCCTTCCTACCAGGTTGGGGATAGGGTCTTGCTGTCATCTTGCAACCTCCAACTTCGTGTTCCCTCACTGGAGTTCACACCTCGGTTTATTGGGCCTTTCCGTATTCTTCGCAGGATTAACCCAGTGACTTACGCATTAGACCTTCCTTCTAATATCCATATTTCAAATGTATTTCACGTCTCCTTATTAAAACCTTTTGTTTACAACCGCTTTACCACCTCAGTGCCATGTCCTCCCCCTATACAGGTTGAGAACCATGAGGAGTATGAAATACAGTCCATTGTTGACTTCCATAGGTTCGCATACAGTACCTGGTGCATTGGAATTGGTACGGTCCGGAGGAACGCACTTGGGTCCCATCCTCGGATGTACATGCCCGTCCTCCTCCGTGATTTCCATAGATGTTTTCCCCTCAAGCCTGGTGGTCCTTTGAGAGGGAGGGGTCGTTGATGAGGGGGTACTGTCAGGGCTGAGCTCAGCCCTTCCTTCCCTGAGCTGGCCACTCAGCTGTCAGTTAATTGCCAGCTCCTATCTCTCCACAGTTACTCAGCTGTTAATGATATCCTGCTCGTCAGTCCTGCCGACTTAAGCCATCCAACCCAGAGGATCTCTGCCTTCGTCTTGGTCAACATCAAAGAGACTATCTCCTGCGTTCCTGTTTAAAGACTTGCTTGGCTGACATCCCTTCTGGTTCCAGATCCTGCTTGCTGTTCCACTACATTGATCCCTGTCCTTCTGGCTTGGCTGACTATCCATTCCGGTTACCAAATTTTGGCTATGTTTTGACTACGTTTGTTCTATTTACTTTTATTATTAAACAAGTGTGATTTAACTGTACTTCTGTCTCGGTCTGATTTCATAGTTTCTCACAACGACCTGCTGCCGTATAAGGATGGCGGCTGGTCAGCAAGCGGTTAAAGAACTGAAATGTATTTGCACTATGGATGGTGACGTCATTATATGAACTAGTTTTTGCAGTTATTTTGCACAGGCACTTTAATGAAAGTTTTTTGTGATTTTTTTGTTATACAGTGTTTGCATATCTCCTGATTATCAGCTATTGATTGTTTTTTGCAAAGTGTTTTTTTTGCAACAGCACTTTGTGAACGTTTTGGTGATTCTCTGAAGTTTTTGGAATTTTTTCTGTTACCAGATATTGAATGCTATTTGCACATATTTCGAAGTTGCACTATATCACATTAGCACTTTGGAAGTTTATTTATTTTTATATTAAGTAAGCAACACATCATTTACTTGTATTTATATTGTTATTGTGTGGGAACACATATTCATGTTGGCAGCCACTCATTGATCCTTACTTATTTGGTTTGAGCATTAATATACCCCCACTGTGTATTGGGATGATACCTGCAGTTACAGGCATCACCCTGATACTGTTTTTTAGAGCCAACGGTCGGCTCTCCTGTAATAGCAATCAGAGTGGCTAACTAGCCACTTGATGCTATTACAAACAGTGGGACACCCCCCTTTCTGACACCTTCTGCGGCTTTCTCTGGCTTACCTTCAGCTACGAGCTGGCTGCCCGGAGAACCATACAAAGCTGGAATCGGCTTTGATCAGGTCTCCGCTATAGTAACCCGGAAACATTGACATCACTTCAGGTTTACCCAGCTGCCAACGTCATCATTTTTAAAAAATCAAATGTTTGGTGGCACAGTGGTGTAGTGGGTAGCAATTTCACCTAGCAGTAAGAAGGGTCGCTGGTTCGAATCCCAACCACAACACTACCTGCCTGGAGTTTGCATGTTCTCCCTGTGCCTGCGTGGGTTTCCTCCCACCAATAACATGCTCGTAGGTTAATTGGATCCTGTCTAAATTGTCTCTAATATGTATGAATGTGAGTTAGGGACCTTAGATTGTAAGCTCCTTGAGGGTAGGGACCGATGTGAATGTACAATGTATATGTAAAGCGCTGCGTAAATTGACGGCGCTATATAAGTACCTGAAATAAGTAAATAAAATGTATTCAAAAACACGATCATGGCATTTTGAATGATTTCAACTGCAAAGGAGGGATTTGGGGTTATGGAATGGGTTATGTATTGTCTTTTTTTGCATTCAAATTTAAAAAAGTGTATTTTTCCCCACAAATTGCATTTGAAAAACCGCTGTGCAAATACCATGTGACATAAAAAATTGCAAAACCCACCAATTTATTCTCTAGGGCCTCTGCTTTAAAATAAATATATAATGTTTGGGGGTAATTTGGGGTAATTTTCCAGCAAAAAACAAAAAAACAGAATAATTTTCACATGTATCCAAAAAATACCTGGTCTTCAAGTGATACTAAATATACTAAAGGTATTAATTGCCATAATTCATTCACATATTTATCAAAATTAACCTACCACAGTATACAGTGGGGAGAACAAGTATTTGATACACTGCCGATTTTGCAGGTTTTCCTACTTACAAAGCTTGTAGAGGTCTGTAATTTTTATCATAGGTACTCTTCAACTGTGAGTGCCCATTCACACAGCGGAAACACGACTTCCAGTGCAACTTTGGGAGGCAACTTGGACACGACTTGAGTATGAATCACAGCACGACTTGGGGCAATTTACAACACAACTTGAAGTCGCCTCCAGGACAGGGAACTTTACAAGTGGCCAATCAGAGCTTATCAGCTGTGTGTGAGAAGGAGGGGGCTGGCTGTTTAGTGGAGGAAATTACTTTCTGTTTCCTTTCTGCTTCCTGTAAAGTTGCCTCAGTATGAACAGTGATCAGACTTGGAGGCAACTTCCATTGAAATCAATGGGTACAAGTTGCCTTCAAGTCGGATTGAAGTAGTACAGGAACCTTTTCTGAAGTCGGAGCGACTGCAGTAGTGTGCATTAAGACGGATCCATTCACTTACATTGATTTTTTCATGTAGCATGACTTGAGGCGACTAGGGGCGACTTGGGGCGACTTGAAGTCGGATCCAAAGTTGCCCCTGTGTGAATGGGCTCTCAGAGACGGAATCTAAAACAAAAATACAGATAATCACATTGTATGATTTTTAAGTAATGAATTTGCATTTTATTGCATGACATAAGTATTTGATACATCAGAAAAGCAGAACTTAATATTTGGTACTGAAATCTTTGTTTGCAATTACAGAGATCATATGTTTCCTGTAGTTCTTGACAAGGTTTGCACACACTGCAGCAGGGATTTTGGCCCACTCCTCCATACAGACCATCTCCAGATCCTTCAGGTTTCGGGGCTGTCACTGGGCAATATGGACTTTCAGCTCCCTCCAAAGATTTTCTATTGGGTTCAGGTCTGGAGACTAGCTAGGCCACTCCAGGACTTTGAGATGCTTCTTACGGAGCCACTCCTTAGTTTCTCTGGCTGTGTGTTACGGGTTGTTGTCATGCTGGAAGACCCAGCCACGACCCATCTTCAATGCTCTTACTGAGGGAAGGAGATTGTTGGCCAAGATCTCGTAAAATACATGGCCCCCATCCATCCTCCTCTCAATACAGTGCATTCATCCTGTCCCATTTGCAGAAAAGCAGCCCCAAAGAATGATGTTTCCACCTCCATGCTTCACGGTTGGGATGGTGTTCTTGGGTTTGTACTCATCCTTCTTCTTCCTCCAAGCACCGAAAGTGGAGTTTAGAGCAAAAAGCTCTATTTTTGTCTCATCAGACCACATAACCTTCTCCCATTGCTCCTCTGGATCATCCAGATGGTCATTGGCAAACTTCAGACAGGCCTGGACATGCGCTGGCTTGAGCAGGGGGACCTTGCGTGTGCTGCAGGATTTTAATCCATGACAGTGTAGTGTGTTACTAATAGTTTTCTTTGAGACTGTGGTCCCAGATCTCTTCAGGTCATTGACCAGGTCCTGCCGTGTAGTTCTGGGCTGATCCCTCACCTTCCTCATGATCATTAATGCCCCACGAGGTGAGAACTTGCATGGAGCCCCAGACCAAGGGAGATTGACTGTCATCTTGAACTTCTTCCATTTTCTAATAATTGCGCAAACAGTTGTTGCCTTCTCACCAAGCTGCTTGCCTATTGTCCTGTAGCCCATTCCTCCACATTCTTGTGCAGGTCTACAATGGTATCCCTGATGTCCTTGCACAGCTCTTTGGTCTTGGCCATTGTGGAGAGGTTGAAGTCTGTTTGCTTGAGTGTGTGGACAGGTGTCTTATATACAGGTAACAAGTTCAAACAGGTGCAGTTAATACAGGTAATGAGTTGAGAACAGGAGGGCTTCTTAAAGAAAAAATAACAAGTCTGTGAGCCGAAATTCTTACTGGTTGGTAGGTGATCAAATACTTATGTCATGCAATAAAATGCAAATTAATTATTTAAAAATCATACAATGTGATTTTCTGATTCTGTTTTAGATTCCGTCTCTCACGGTTGAATAGTCTTCTATTATTCTGCTGTTGTATGCTCACCACATCAGCAGAGCACGTCTGCAGTACATGTCTGTATCTGCACAGCTGCTTCGAAAGAGTAATTCAAATGTAATTATCAGTGTCAATTTTATGGTACAATTCATAGAGGCCACAACTAGGAATAATGTTCTGTGGGACCTGATAATCTCAAACCATGCAGAGCTTATTACTAATGTTCAGAACATCTTGTCTTGGTAGCAGTGACCATAAGATGATTTCATTTAATTTTAGCTGTAAGCAACAAACACATAAGGGAAAGATAAAAACACAACTTTGAGAGAGCAAATTTTCCAAGGATGAGGGCTGCTCTCCGAGAGACTTAGACTGGGGGGGGAATATCGGCATCGATGAACACTAAAAATAAATGGGAATTCTTCAAAGTGACTGTGTGTGAACTCGCTACAAAATATATTCCTGTAGCTCCCCGCTCCTGTTGACCAGGCGCTCGCGTGTAAATTTAGTGGGTTATCTGTTCTGTACATAGTTCAGACTCAATATTATGGCTAAATTAGCCTCTGTCCCAGCATTGGCTGTGTTACGTGCAGTTCCACACTGTCGTCTGTAGGTGCCGTTGTCACCACAGGCCGGTGATGGAAGGGCAACAGGCTAAGGTGTATTGAGTGTCCTTCCTTCCCAGAAACAGCCCAGTGGGAGTGGTTCACTGCTGTGCATTCTGGGAAGGGATATTTAAAGGGCAGACGCCATTTTTTTCGCTCTGTCACCTCATGGCCCACCTGGCCTAAGGTATGTGACAATTCCTTTTCTGTCTCGGGGCCCTGCTGGCCCAAGGCTATGTGACTGCAAGTAGGCCCAGAAGCTGTCTTGTTTAAAATTATTGTTCTCATCAAGTCTGTGGCAGAGACTTTTGTCCGTGCATCATTCCGGCTGCTAGGCCAGTGAGAGAGGCCTATCCGGGTGAGCAAGATCCGTTGACTGAAGGTGTACTTGTCTCCGGGATCTCAAATTCCTCAGTGATCTGCACAAGGTATCTGAACTTTCCCTTAACTCTCCATCCCTCTACTGCTCAAGTTGTTTAATAAAAAGCATTGGAAAAAGAACTAATTGACTAGTGCATACATGGGTGGGGGTAAGGCCCAGTATAGACTCTAAGTTTCTGGTATGGTGAACTGTGGGTAAGGGGAGACGGCAAAGACCCAAAATAATAACCAACAGCTCCTTCGGGGGTCAGTGTTACATTCCCATGGGCAATAAACTAAAAGGTTAAAAATCAAACCTACGTGGCTCATGGACAAAGTTAAAAAAGCTATAAATAATAAGAAGAGGGCTTTTAAAAAATATAAAATTGAAGGAACACTATCATCATTTAAATTTTACAAAGAATATAACAGAATATGTAAAAAGGAAATCAAGGACGCAAAAATTCAAAATAAACGACAGATTGCGAAAGATAGTAGGACAAACCCAAAAAAATTCTTCAAATATATTAATTGTAAAAAGGTCAGGTCTGACCCTGTAGGGCCTTTACAAAATAATCTAGAGTGGGGGACTTGGGACAAAGAGAAGGCAAATTTGTTAAATAAATTCTTCAGCTCTGTGTATACAAAGGGACATGGGGACTTTGTGTCCATAATGGGGGTGGTACTGACACAGCCCCAAATGATCCACAATGGCTCAAAAGTGAAATGGTCCAGAAATATTTAAACACAATAAAGGTGGATAAAGCACCTGGACCAGATGGCATCCACCATGGATCCTATAAGAATTATGCTCTGTCATTTTAAAGCCATTGTATCTAATTTTTAGTGACTTGTTAATGATTGGAATAGTAACACTGGATAAAATAGGGATCAAAGTCTTTACCAAGTAACTTTAGACCTGTTTAACTTCTATGGTTAGGAAGATACTGGAGAGTTTAATAAAAGGCCACATAGATGAGTTCTTGCTGGAAAAAAAAAACATTTTAAGCAACAGACAGCATGGATTCATGAAAGACAGAAGTTGTCAAACAAATCTGATTTCTTTTTATGAGGAGGTAAGTAAAACCTTGGACAGAGGGGTGGCTGTGGATGTTGTATACCTGGATTTTGCAAAAGTGTTTACACAGTTGCCCACACATGGCTAATGTGTAAGGTAGAGTCTATGGGTTTGGAAAGATCAGTTTGTAAATGTATCGAAAACTGGCTAAAAGAACAAATTCAGAGAGTAGTGGTAATGATTCTCATTCTGAATGCTGTAAGGTTATAAGTGGTGTACCCCAAGGTTCAGTGTTGGGACCCTTACTTTTTAATATCTTTCTAAATGATATAGGATCTGGGATTAAAAGAACAATTTCAGCGTTTGCAGATGACACCAAGCTATGCAGTGGAATAACGTCCTTACAGGATGTTTCCAACTTACAAGCCAACCTCAATGCACTGTTTAATTGGGCGACTGTGTGGCAAATGAGGTTTAATGTTGATAAATGCAGTCATGCACTTAGAGGCTAAGAATATGCATGCATCATACATACTAGGGGGAATACAACTGGGGGATTTATAGTGGAGAAGGATCTGGGGGTTTTGGTAGATCATAAGCTTAATAATAGCATGCAATGCCAATCTGTGGTTTTCAAAGTGAGCAAAATACTTTCTTGTATTAAGAGAAGTATGGACTCCAGAGAGAGAGAGAGAGACGTCATTTTGCCTCTGTAGAAATCATTAGTAAGACCTCATCTGGAATATGCAGTTCAGTTTTGGGCACCAGTTCACAAAAAGGATATCGGGGAACTGGAGAAAGTGCAGAGAAGGCAACCAAACTGATAAGAGGCATGGAGGAGCTCAGCTATGAGGAAAGATTGGAGGAACTGAATGTATTCTCTCTTGAGAAGAGGAGATTAATGGGGATATGATCAACGCGTATAAATACATAAGTCATCCATATAGTGAACTTGGTGTTGAGTTGTTCACCTTAAGGTCATCACAGAGGACAAGGGGGCACTCTTTACGCCTAGAGGAAAAGAGATCTCATCTCCAAATACGGAAAGGTTTCTTCACAGTAAGAGATGTAAAAATGTGGACTAGACTCCCTCCAGAGGTGGTTCTGGCCAGCTCAGTAGATTGTGTTAAGAAAGACCTGGATTCTTGCCTAAATGTACATATTATAACTGGGTACTAACATTTATAGGTAAAGTTAATCCAAGGAATATCCGATTGTCTCTCTGGGGACCGGGAAGGAATTTGTTTCCCCTGCTGTAGCAAGTTGGATCATGCTTTAGCTCATTTAGAGAATGAGTCATTTACTAATACTATCTGGACCTGTTTATGTAACCAGTTTCCTAACCATGTATATACAATTTCTTTAGCTCTAGCAGACCTTAAAGAGGAACTGCAGCCTCCACCCAACCATTTTTTCCCTGCTTACCCTTTACTGTGTTCTGCACGGTAAGTATACTCACCTAGCCAGAGGATGCAGCATTGAGCTGCTGGAATCTTATCTCTGCAGCCGTCTCAGCACCACCATGTTGCCTGTGACAGCTGCTGGCTCTTTTGGGTGCAGGCAGCATTAGGCCCGCCCCCTTCCTCTTTACTGAATGGGATTGCACGTCATGCATCCCAGGAAGCATCGGTGAATTCTGGAAGCTGGGGAGCAGGCCAAGCCTTTAACCACATGCTGACCGCTGCACGCAGATTTACATCAGCAGAATGGCACGAGCAGGCAAAAGGGCGTACCTGTACGTCCCTTTGAAATTCCCGCCAAGCGTACGCACGCGTGCCCGCCGCGCACTGCGAGAGCATGCCCACAGGTCCCGTGAACTCGATGTTCGCCAGCAGTCCGCACTTGCGGTGAGGAGAGGCAGAACGGGGAGATGCCTATGTAAACAAGGCATTTGTCTGTTCTGCCCAGCAACATGACAGGGATCCACTGCTCCCTGTCATTGGGAGCAGTGATCTGTCATGTTGTAGTGAGCCCCCCCCCACAGTTAAAACACATTGAAGGAACACACTTAACCCCTTGATCACCCCCTAGTGTTTAACCCCTTCCCTGCCAGTGACATTTATACAGTAATCAGTGGCTATTTTTAGCTCTGATCGCTGTATAAATGTCAATGGTCCCAAAATAGTGTCAAAAGTGTCCGATCTGTCCGTCGCAATGTCGCAGTCACAATAAAAATCGCAGATTGCCGCCATTACTAGTAAAAAAAAAAAATTCTAATAAAAAATGCCATAAATCTATCCCCTATTTGTAGACGCTATAACTTTTGCACAAAACAATCAATATACACTTATTGCGATTTAAAAAAAAAAAATATGTAGAAGAATACATATCAGTCTAAACTGTGGAAGAATTTTTTTAATATATTTTTTGGGGATATTTATTATAGCAAAAAGTAAAAAATATGCTTTTTTTTCAAAATTGTCACTTTTTTTTGTTTATAGCGCAAAAAATAAAAACCGCAGAGGTGATCAAATACCGCCAAAAGAAAGCTCTATTTGTGGGAAAAAAAGGACGTCAATTTTGTTTGGGTACAACATTGCACGACCGCGCAATTGTCAGCTAAAGCGACGCAGCGCTGAATCACAAAAAATGCTCCGGTCAGGAAGGGGGTAAATTCTTCCGGGGCTGAAGTGATTAAAGCAAAAAAAAAAGGAAGTAAACAAAAAAAAAAAAAATAACCCGATATCGGCGCTACAGAGAGATGATGGAGAGAAGGAGAGTGCCGCGGGAGGGTGAAGGTCCACTTTAATTTATAGATGAAATGTTTGTGAGGCACAGCATCAAATGTTTTAGCAAAATCTAGATACCTTACTGAATTTTCACCATTCAATTTCTTATTTCCTTCCTTTACTTACTTCCTTACAGAATGATTACAGATAGGTCTAATAAGAATGGTCTTTCATAAATCTATGCTGGTTGTTAGGCATGTGTCGACGGTTTAGTCGAAACCTAGGTTCAGATCAAATTTTAGCCCATTTGATCCCCTGTTAAGAGGGAGCTGTGCATCATATATAGAAGTGGTATTTCTACCTTTTCTTTATATGACAGTTTCCTGCTGTCACTGGTTCCTAAGGAAGCCACAGATGCTTGCACCTATGCTGTCTTTAGGGAATCACTGACACACAGGGAATCTCTGCCCCTTTGATTGGAAATAATTTGGTCAATGATGTCACCACTATCCCCACCCCTTTTCTTATATACAGTAGCTGATTATAACTCAAGGAGCTTGCTGTGCAGCGCTGCCTCTACCATGCCTTCCTCTATCTATCATCTCTAGCTATTGCTTAGCATGCAAGAAGCCCCTTGCTCTCAACCACTTCCACATTCAGAATCTGAAGTCATCTGGCAAACATTCTGTGTGATTAAAAAAAGATGGTGAACTCTGCCTCTTTCCACAAAGTAATGTCTGTTGCAAACTGGTCCCCTCCCAGCTGCACTTAGGAAGGCTGTCCCTGCTCTGCTCTGCTCAGCACATGGTGGAAAATTATTCCCTGTGGCTGGATCATTCCATCAATGGCAGGGTGTTCACCACAACAGACAGCTGGGATAGCAGGCAAGAGCAGTAGATTTCTTCACCGCCAGTTAGGCCAGTCTCCTGAGCACTGGGGAGGGAGTAGTGAGGGGTGCTAGAATAGAACTTATGGTGTAACCAAAGTCCAGCTGCCACCTCCACCTCTTCTGCTGCATTCATCCCATACCTAAGTACTACTGACAAGTGATAAGCAAATTTGACCAGGTATGATTTGTGGGGATATTTGGCAAACTGATTGTAAAAGCCACAAGTTGCAACCTTTAATGCAAACCTCATTGATTTTAAAAGCAGTTCTGTCTGTTTTTGAGACTGATAATCAAGGGATTGACAAACACAGGTGTCAGGACCCAGGTCTGAACCTGAAACTCTGCTCTGTCTTGTGATGTCTCTTCTTGTTGAGCCACCAGGAATGCTGGATAGCCTCATGGACAATTCCTTAAATTATCCTGCCTTGAACTTTGTTTCCCTTGAAATTTGAACTCATTAATGACCTTTGGCATGTTCCTCAACTTTGCTTCTGCCTGATCTCTACTTGTATCTGTTACTGGACCCCAACTTGCATACCTTCAGGTGGGGTGATCCTGAGGACCACAACCTGGTACTAACATGCAGCAAAACCATCAGGAGTTCTGGTGAATACTGGTTAGTGCTTATAAAATGCACCTCAGGTGAGCCCGCGTCATCTGCCAGGGTGATCTGCTTGTGAATTTATCATGCTGGTCAGTAGGAGCCTTTTAACTGCTATAGCTTCTAGTCTCCCAGCCTAACCCCTGACCATAACAGAATAATCTGGTACAAAGATGAAGGCCGCTATTGCAAATGCTGTGGTTCCTTTAGGGTGACAAATTGCAGAACTACGGGAGTTCCGTGTTACTTACCAAGAAAAATATGTCAAACTGAAAAGTGTGGTGAAAGGGTAACAGAAAGAGCTCTATGCTTTGCAAAATCAGTTGTTGGACTTAAGTTCCCAAAATTATGCTAATGTATGTATGTCAGTGTGGCATATATTTTGAAATGCAACACACTACATTTACTTCTGAGGAAAAGAAGGTATTATTTGTTACCAACCTCAAGAGCAAGGAAGTCCTAGCTTGGGCCTCCCCTTATATAGAACAAGACAATGCAACTCTAAATAATTGTGAAACTTTGTGTGACTGTGATGAATCAGGTTTTTGATGATCCCAACTGCTGTTTTACTGCTGAAGCAAAGTTGCATAGTTTGTGGCAAGGTAGATGCCCTGTTGCTTAGTACACAGCTGGATTCTGATGTTGGATCTCAGATACCACTTGGAACCCAGAAGCGCAAAAGAGTCAGTTCTGCCAAGGGCTTTCTGAACAGGTAAAAGTTGAGCTTGCTAGAGTAGAGGCTCCTAATGATGTTGAATTTTTCATCCAATTATGCATCCAAATTGATCAGAGGCTTACAAAAAGGAGGAAGGAGAGACTGGGAATGTTTGGAAGTAATTGTGGCTTGCGTTTCTCTGCTAGTCAATTTGTTCAGAAAGATATAAAAGTTTCTCCAGATTCTAAGATTACGGAACCTATTTGTGACGGAAGTCCTTTTGACTTTGAAAAAGCGCATACGCGCAAAAAGCGTCGTCAAGGCAACATACCCTGTTTCCCCTAAAATGAGACCTAGCGTGATTGTTGGTGATGGCTTCAATATAAGCCCTACCCCCCAAATAAGCCCTAGTTAAAGTACTTGTAGGTCTTATTTTCAGGGTAGGGCTTATTTTTGGGGAAACAGGGACGGGCTTATTTGGGGGGTAGGGCTTATATTGCAGCCATCACCGACAATCACGCTAGGTCTTATTTTAGGGGAAACAGGGTAGTAGCTTGCGGGTCACCACAGATGACGAGGTAGTAAAGTCTTTGCAACCTCCAGCAACTTCCAGCATTTCTGACTATCCCCCATATCAGCCATCCCAGCTCTGGTTGTTATCCGTCTGCTCATTACATAACTCCAGGATACTCCTGCACAAGTGTGTGCAACAACCAAAAGCCACACTAGGAGAGAGCAGAATGAATCCATCTGCAACATCGCAACATTTCCTCCTCTCCCTGTCAGCACTCCAGCTGGTCTGGCGTTTCTCACATGTGACACACGGAGCTCGTGTTATCATCTCCCTGCTGATTGCTGCCTCCGCCTACTCCTTCCTCTCCAGCACATTCAGCCATCTCTCACACGCTGGTGAGTGGTCTGTACATTTGTCTACAGCCCAGTAGGGGTATTGGTGCCCCCCCTGCAGTGAGGTTTGTCTCCCAGATCTGGATGCTGTTAGCTCCTCGTTACTCAGTGGATTTCTGGTGACACCGTAAGCCTGCTTTAATATCTTTTATCATTCCCCACTCCTCCTTGTCTGACAACAGGATTGGATTTTATGGTTACTATTGAATAAACTATGTGTACTCATGTTCAACTGCCTGTTGTGAGACTGCTTTTTTTCACTAACCCATTGATTGCTGGATCGTTTTGTTCTGCTTTGTTTCATCCATACCCTCCAGCTATGGCTTCAGTCCAGCTGCACTGGGCTTAGACTCCACACCACTGACTGTGACCCTTTCTTAGCCACCCATGGTCAGGTTTTAGCGTGTTGATATTTGTTGTTTACCTATTGTTATTGGACAGTCTATCCTGCCCTGAATCCAAGGGTGGGGGGGAGTGTCTCTGAGTTATACACTCGGGTCCATAAATATTGGGACATCGACACAATTCTAATCTTTTTGGCTCTATACACCACCACAATGGATCTGAAATGAAACAGACAAGATGTGCTTTAACTGCATACTTTCAGCTTTAATTTGAGGGTATTTACATCCAAATCAGGTGAACGGTGTAGGAATTACAACAGTTTGTATATGTGCCTCACACTTTTTAAGGGACCAAAAGTAATGGGACGGATTAACAATCTTCTATCAAACTTTCACTTTTTAATACTTGGTTGCAAATCCTTTGCAGTGAATTACAGCCTGCAGTCTGGAACGCATAGACATCACCAGATGCTGGGTTTCATCCCTGGTGATGCTCTGCCAGGCCTCTACTGCAACTGTCTTCAGTTCCTGCTTGTTCTTGGGGCATTTTCCCTTCAGTTTTGCCTTCAGCAAGTGAAATGCATGCTCAATCGGATTCAGGTCAAGTGATTAACTTGGCCATTGCATAACATTCCACTTCTTTCCCTTAAAAAACTCTTTGGTTGCTTTTGCAGAATGCTTCGGGTCATTGTCCATCTGCACTGTGAAGCGCCGTCCAATGAGTTCTGAAGCATTTTGCTGAATATGAGCAGATAATATTGCCCGAAACACTTCAGAATTCATCCTGCTGCTTTTGTCAGCAGTCACATAATCAATAAATACAAGAGAACCAGTTCCATACATGCCCACACCATGACACTACCACCACCATGCTTCACTGATGAGGTGGTATGCTTTGGATCGTGAGCAGTTCCTTTCATTCTGCATACTCTTCTCTTCCCATCACTCTGGTACAAGTTGATCTTGGTTTCATCTGTCTGTAGGATGTTGTTCCAGAACTGTGAAGGCTTTTTTAGATGTTGTTTGGCAAACTCTAATCTGGCCTTCCTGTTTTTGAGGCTCACCAATGGTTTACATCTTGTGGTGAACCCTCTGTATTCACTCTGGTGAAGTCTTCTCTTGATTTTTTACTTTGACACACATACACCTACCTCCTGGAGAGTGTTCTTGATCTGGCCAACTGTGTGAAGAGTGTTTTTCTTCACCAGAGAAAGAATTCTTCGGTCATCCACCACAGTTGTTTTCCGTGGTCTTCTGGGTCTTTTGGTGTTGCTGAGCTCACCGGTGTGTTCTTTCTTTTTAAGGATGTTCCAGACAGTTGATTTGGCCACACCTAATGTTTTTGCTATCTCTCTGATGGGTTTGTTTTGTTTTTTTAGCCTAATCATGGTTTGCTTCACTGATAGTGACAGCTCTTTGGATCTCATATTGAGAGTTGACAGCCACAGATTCCAAATGCAAAAAGCACACTTGAAATTAACTCTGGACCTTTTATCTGCTCCTTGTAAATGGGATAATGAGGGAATAACACACACCTGGCCATGGAACAGCTGAGCAGACAATTGTCCCATTACTTTTGGCCCTTAAAAAGTGTAAGGCACATATACAAAATTTGTAATTCATACACAGTTCACCTGATTCGGATGACTTGTTTGTTTCATTTCAAATCCATTGTGGTGGTGTATAAAGCCAAAAAGATTAGAATTGTGTCAATGTCCCAATATTTATGGACCTGACTGTATATCTGTTGTATCATGTGTTTGAATAAAGAGAGTTTTGATGTTTTTCACCCTACACTGAGCTACGGCTGGTGACTGGGTGGGCTAAAGGGTCTTGGATAGTGCTGGTTCTGGACAAAGGAAGCATTTACAGTATACATAGTCCTGTTGAGGACAAGGGTTCTTCACAACTGGCTGGCAGCCATGGGATCATGCTTCCTAGCTGTGAACATGTCCAAACCTCCATCTAGATCCAAGATCAGGATAGCAGACTTAAGTCACCCCAGCGGACATATGGATCTGGCATCAGAGTTCCCGGGGCTGCTGCTGATAGTCCTTTCAGCATACACCAGGTCTGGGTCTGTGGATGAATACCTGGAGCTCAGGCAGCAGATTCGGGTAGGACTCTGGATTAGAGCCCCCCAGGTCACTGGTATGCAACAGGGCAAGTGCTTTCCAACCCCATAGCAACAGGCCAGTGAACAACGGGAGTTATGGATGGGATTCCTGGGAGAACGGCCCCTGGAGTAACGGGTGTCTGAGGTGGACAGGCTGGTTCAGCAGGAGATAGAGCTGGACAATCGGTATCAGGCTCTGCAATGGTACGCAGAGCAGGAATACTTAGGGGAGACAACAGAATGCTCTCCAGGGGGATATGACTTTGGTGGCCTGGATCACTGTGGGAGAGCCTTACAGATTGTTTTATGTTTGGCGATGAAGCGAAACCTACCCTTAAAGACCTGCAAGAATACTGAGAGGCTTTGCTCAGTCTTGCAGGGATCTCAGAGCTTAAACCTGATCTAGACTACTTGCTAAGGAAGGAACAGCATTTGGAAAGGGCATACAGAAAACCGCTAGAACACTTTCAGCAGCATGCAAGAGAATCGGCAGTGGAAACTCCGCAGATTGCTGTCTCCAAAGCTGAAGTGCTGACAACAAGGCAGAGCTCTGCTAACCTCTGCCCAGCACCAACAGCAGCTTCAGCATACCTGAGAGAAGAGGCAGTTGGCCTTTCTCCCAGAATACTGACAGACATGGGATTTTCTGCCAGCAGCATCTATGGAGTTACCAGAAACTTCTGCAGCTGAAGCACTGACAACTGGACAGAGGGTCCAAGACCTATGCCCCACACCTGTGGCAGTTCCGGAGGCCCAGGGTGAGAAGGAGATGGTCACTTCCCAGCAGCAGATTAAGATCCAGGGGGAGAAGGGAGAGGAGGTGTTCGTCCTCCCTTCCCAACAATTAATGAGTATGGCCTCAAGTTGAAAACTAATATACAACGAGTAAAAGTACCATCATCCAGATTTAGATTGAAAGAATGGGGGAGTGGAGGTGCGAGAACAGTTGCTGACACTGGTCTACGCGCGTCCACGCCAGAAAAGTTTGATTATGGACTATCTCGGCACTTGATAATGAATAACAATTAATTAATCATAAAAATATAAAGTTTAATGCATACAATACATAAATATACAGACAGTGTGTTTAGTTAAAAAACAACAATTTGTATACACCACAGTTAACCAGTTACTGATGGATTTCCCCGTAGAGTTTCTGTTGAAGAGGGGTATACATAAAAACCTTCAACCGGTTTCGCGGTAAGAGACCGCTTCTTCAGGAGGGGGGGTCTATAAAATAGATAGTACATTTACAACAACGTAAAAAATACAGCAAACAAATTTAAACAGCATATTACATTCAATGATAAAAAAGGAGAAGACCAGCTCACCTGATCAACGGATAAAAAGAGGGAGAAAGCGGGTCTCCCTTACAGCAAGAGATTACATTGCAAAATAAGAAAAACATAATAATGAAAAGCTATATGCAATAGATATGTGAACTTCTGGGAATATGAAACCCAGAACATCACTAATCCTAACACAAATGTGGGGATTCAATCACATAAATAAAGTGACACTAGACGATCGGCATTGATTAGGGTATCATACCACGTTGATTAAACATCATAATGTCATAGAAGAAAAAATTATATAGAGAGGAATAACATAAGTGGAAGGTGGGAAGAGGAGGGGGAAGAAAAAGGGGGGAGGGGGAACAACAAAAGGGGGGGAGGATAGGGAAAGGAAGGGGGGGAGGGGGATGGTAAGGAAAGGGAAGAAGGAGAGGGGGGGCGCAGGAGGGAAAGATGGGATGGGGAAAGGGGGGAAGGGAGGAGGAATAGGAAGGGAAAAGGGGCAAAAGTAGTGAAAAAGTTCACAAAAAGGGTTTGTACAAGACCGTCTCATTGAGACCGGGGGGGAGGGTGGCATTGAGCCGCTCTATCCATAATGTTTCCCTCTGCAGGATTGTACGGTCCCAATCACCCCCCCTGGGATTAGGTTGCACCACCTCAAGAACTAGGAATTGGACAACGGAGGTATCATACCTATGAACGAGTCAAATATGTCTACCTATAGTAGTAAGTTTGCTACTCTCAGAGTAATAACGATGGTCACCAATCCTCTGCCTAAATCGTCGAATGGTTTCCAACGTAAAAGGCTTTGAAAGTAAATAATATCAAATAAATGACCCCCCTGGTACCACAGTCTGCAAACGTCCTTGGGGTAAAAATTTCACCATTGGGTGAATCGAACTGTTTCCCCTCGTGAACCCAGGGGCAGTGGGGGCAATTACCACATCTAAATGTGCCATTGGGTCCTCTCCTAGAAGGCTTTGCAGATATGTAATGACTACAGGTCAATCGATCACGCAGGGAACATGCCCTGTGGAACAGCAATTCGGGGGGTAGCCCGCACATGTTTACCCAATATGTGGTGTTCGGCGAGTAGGTGCCAGTTGTTAGATAGAATACTGTAGTTCTGAGTACATTATGGTGAGCTGAATATGTGGTAATAAACCTTACAGGGTCAATAGAAGAGGATGGTTTGGGACGATTGAATAACACAGAGTTTCTGGAGCGTGAAGAGGCTTTATTAAAAGCCTTTCTAAGGTTAGTGGGAGAATATCCTCGCAGTAAGAGTTGTTCACGTAGCACCTTGGCCTGAATCCTAAAATCACTTTTGAGCGTGCAATTTCTGCGCAGTCGCAGGTATTGTGCGTATGGTATACTGCGCACCAGTGATTTGGGATGAGCACTGGTGGCGTATAGCAAAGTGTTACCAGCAGTGGGCTTGCGGTAAAGGTCAGTACCCAGAGTTCCATCTTGTTGTTTGATAATGTTAAGATCTAAAAATGAGATCTGGTTGGTATCAATTTTAAAGGTAAATTTTAGGTTAAGGTCGTTGTCGCCCAACTCGTGGAGGAAGTCCAAAAGTTTGTCCTTCGACCCAGTCCATACCAAGAATAGATCATCTATGAAACAATACCACAACAGGGTATTGTCGAGAAAGTCTGCGTACCTATTGTCAGAGTGGACGTGCCTCTCCCAACCACCTGGGTAGAGGTTTGCATAAGCTGGGGCACATGATGTCCCCATGGCAACTCCTTGGGTCTGCAAAAACAACTGGTCGCTGAAAGTGAAATAGTTTTTAGTCAGAATGAACTGTAATAATGCAAGGATAAAATGGTTAAGAGGCCATGTAGTTGTATCTTGTTCAAATAGAAAGGATCCAGCCATCCGTACGCCCCGCTCATGGGGGATACTGGGGTATAGAGCCTCAATATCAACCGCCACGAGCAGTGGTCAGGAGGGATCTGGATCTCCTCTAGACGTTGCAGCAAATCTGCTGTATCTCTGATGTACGAATGAAGGCTATGTACATGAGGCATCAAAAATGCATCAACAAACTTACTTGCGTTGTCAGTTAAGGAACCTATCCCAGAAACAACAGTCCCCTTCCCAACAGTTGGCTAGGGTGGAGGAAGCAATCTTTCCTCCCCAGCAAAGATCCATGCACCTGGGAGACAGTACCAGAGACATGTCATCCCAGCAGCCAGATGAGAGCAAGGGAGATGGAGCAGCCGGCTCCACTTCCCAGAAGCAGATGGCACCCCAGAATGATGCCACCAACCCAGCAGAAGAGCTAGCATCAGGGCCAGATATCACTGAGCTCTGCCCCTACCTCTTCTTTGTTCTGCGGAGAGGAGATGGTGAATCTCTTTCCCCAGACACACTTATAGAGATTAGGGATTTGATAGACTGTTCTTCTGAGGAAGAACAACCTGGTGAGCCTCCAGCAGAAGATCTGGTATCAGGTCCAAACTTTACTGAGCTCTGCCTAGCACCAACAGCAGCATCTGTGGAGTTACAAGAGACTCCTCCAGCTGAAGCTCTGGCCACCGGACAGAGGGTCCAAGACCTCTGCCCCCACCTGCGGCAGTCCCAGGGGCATGGTGAGAAGGTGATGGTCACTCCTCAACAATTAGCCAGAGTGGATGATGTGGGGTCCTCATCTGAATTGCTATCAGGGCAGAATGCTACTGGCCTCTACACACAACTGCATCTTGAGCTGATATCAGTGGATGGAACTGCGGTCTCCCTTCACAGAAACCCAGCAGAAGGGCTGGCAAAAGGGCAGAGTGCTGCTGGCCTCTGCCCTCGACTAACTGGCAGGAACCATCAAATCAGACCGAGACAGAAGTACAGTTAAATCACACTTGTTTAATAAAAAAATGAAAAAGAACAAATGTAGTCAAAACATAGCCAGAGTTCAGTAAACGGAATGGATAGTCAACCAAGTAGAAGTCAGGGATCAAAGAAGTGCAACAGCAAGCAGGATCTGGAGCCAGAAGGCATGTCAGCAAAGCCAGTCTTTAAACAGGAACGCAGGAGGTAATTTCTTGTGATGTGACCAAGGTGAAGGCAGAGCTCCTCTAGACTGGAATCCTTAAGTAGGCAGGACTGACGAGCAGGATCATCAACAGCTTGGTAACTGTGGAGAGAGATGGGAGCTGGTAATTAGCTGACAGCTGAGCGGTACCCCCTCCTCAAGGACCCCTCCCCCTCGGAGGACCACCAGGCTTGAGGGGAAAACATCTATGGAAATCACAGAGGAGGACAGGGGCATGTATGTCCGAGGATGAGACCCAAGAGAGTTCCCCCGGACCGTACCCTTTCCAATGCACCAGGTACTGTATGCACCCACTGAACCTACGGGAGACAACTTCATACTCCTCATGGTTCTCAACCTGTACAGGGTGAGGACGTAGCACCAGGGTGGTAAAGCGGTTGCAGACCAAAGGTTTTAATAAGGAGACATGAAATACATTTGAAATACGCATATTAGAAGGAAGGTCTAATGCGTAAACCCCTGGGTTAATCCTGCAAAGAATACGGAAAGGCCCAATAAATCGAGTTGCGAACTTCAGTGAAGGAACACGAAGTCGGAGGTTGCGAGATGACAGCCAGACCCTGTCACCAACCTGGTAGGAAGCCACAGGCAGGCGTCTGCAGTCAGCATGGAGTCTGTCAGTTGGGAAGCAGAATTTGAGGCACTGTTGTGAGCAAACTCTGCCCACGGTAATAGGTCTGACCAGTTGTTATGATGGTCAGATATATAGCAACTTAGGAATTGCTCCAAGGACTGATTGGCTTGTTCTGTGGCCCCATTAGACTGCGGGTGATACGCAGAGGAGAAAGCAAGCTGAATTCCCAATTGTGCACAAAAGGCTCACCAGAAATGGGACACAAACTGGCTACCCCTGTCCTAGACAATCACCTTGAGTAGCCCATGTAAGCAAAAGATCTCTCGAGCAAAAATGGACGACAGTTCCTTAAAAGTGGGCAACTTCTTAAGTGGAATACAATGACACATCTTTGAGAACCGGTCAACCATCATAAGGATAACAGTGTTGCCTTGGGAGTTGGGTAACTCCACAATGAAATCCATAGACAGATGGGTCTAGGGCTTCTTTCCATTGGGTATGGGTTGTAACAGACCCACTGGAAGGTGTCGTGGAGTTTTACTCTGAGCAAACACAGAACAAGCCGCTACGAAGGCAGTTACATCAGCACATAGACTAGGCCACCAGAATTGTTGGGAAATGGCCCAAACAAGTTGATTCTTCCCAGGGTGGCCAGCTGCCTTGGGAGAATGGTAAGTCTGGATCACAGCAGTACGGAGACACTCTGGGACAAAGCAGTGGTCACAAGGTACGGATACTCTCTGGGACAAAGCAGTGGTCACACGGTTTCTCAGGAGAAGCATGGACCTGAGCAAGAATTTTGCCACCCAAAGGAGAAGTGAGACTGGTGCAAACCGTAGCCAGAATATGATCAGGAAGAATCACAGGAATCGGAATCGACTCCAACTTGGAAGTGGAGGAAAATTTTCATGACAAGGCGTCAGCTCTTACATTCTTAGTACTGGGTAAGAATGAGACAATGTAATTGAAACTTGACAAGAAAAGAGCCCATCGCGCCCTTCTGGGAAAGAGGCGTTTAGCCTCAGACAAGAATGTGAGATTCTTATGGTCAGTAAGAATGAGAACCGGCACAGTGGTACCTTCGAGGAGATGTCTCCATTCTTTCAGGGCTAAAATGATCGCCAACAGCTCTCTGTCACCAATCTTGTAATTGCACTCCGCAGGTGACAATTTCTTGGAAAAGTAGCCACAAGGATGCATAGCACTCTCAGAGGTAGGATGTTGAAATAGAAGGGCGCCAACACCAGTCTCAGAAGCATCAACCTCAAGAATAAAAGGTAACATAGGATCAGGATGTGCCAACACAGGAGCAGAAACAAAGGCTGCCTTGAGACTCTTAAAGGCCTTAATGGACTTCGGAGATGTGGGTTACCGTGCTTTCTGGTCATATCAGTCAGAGGCTTGACCAGAGACGTGAAGTTACGAATAAACTTCCGATAATAGTTGGCAAAGCCCAGGAAACGCTGCAGAGGACGTAAACCCACGGGTCGGGGCCACTCTAGGACTGCCGAAAGTTTCTCTGGGTCCATCAAAAAACCAGTAGTGGAAATGACATAGCCCAGCAATTTAACCTGTTCAGGATGGAACTCGCACTTCTGCAGTTCACAATAGAGATTGTTCTCTCTTAGTTTCTGAAGCACATGACAGACATCTGTGTGGTGGCTCTCCTGGGACTTAAAATATGAGGATATCATCGAGATAAACCACTACACATAACTGCAACAAATCTCAGAGGACATCATTAATAAATTCCTGGAAAGCTGTCGGGGCGTTACAAAGACCAAAAGGCATTACAAGGTACTCATAATGGCCTGTTCTGGTATTAAACGCAGTTTTCCATACATCGCCCTCCTTAATCCTCACAAGATTGTATGCCCCTCTCAAATCAAGCTTTGTGAAAATCTTTGCTCCCTTGAGGCGGTCAAATAACTCTGTAATCAATGGAATCGGGTAGGCATTCTTAATCGTGGAAAGATTGAGAACCCTATAATCAATACAAGGTCTCAGTTCACCGCTCTTCTTCACAAAGAAGAAACCAGCACCAGCAGAAGATGAGGATTTGCGATGCAAGCTCGAGAAAGTACCTCTGGGGTAAACCCGGCAATGAGGGGGTATGGCACCAGGTTGAAGGTCAATTGCTCAATCATATGGTTGGTGTGGAGGCAAACTACCGGCTTGACCTTTGTCAAAGACATTGCCCACCGATCACACAGGAAGAGGAGGAGGAGGAAGATTGTGTCAGTATGGAGGTGGAGCCTGACACTCAGCATCAGCAGCAGTCTTTAAGGGATCAGTCCCAAGAAACACATGCACTTGTACGTGGCTGGGAGGAGGTGGCTGCGGACTATGACGTCCTTAGTGACCCAGAGGACTCCGGCAGGGAGGAGAGTGAAGAGGTGCACAGGACCTTGGCTACCTTCTGGAAGCATGTCTCACTGCATTGTGGTGACCAGGAGAGAACCTCATCATGGAGCCAATCAAAAGAGGGGTTGTGCCCCTGTAACCAAGTATAACCAATAACCAGCGGAAACTTAGGTGAGGAAATAACCTGGAATTGGATTATCTCATGGTGAAGAGCCCCTACGGCCATGGACAATGGAACCGTCTCATGAGTCACATGGGCAGGCTGTAGAGGTCTCCCGTCAGGAGCCTCAATGGCAAGTGGAGTGTCACGCAGCTGCAGGGGAATTGAGTGCTTCGATATAAAGGCAGCATCACAAAGTATATCTCAACCTGGTTGAGAAACCCTCTGCATTGAACTGGATTGCCCCCAAATCGCTGGGGAAGCAGAGCGGAACCAGACATACCTCTTATAGAGGTAATACTCGAGGTGGGTGTCTGCACAGATACTGGGGCAGCAGCAGGGATGGCCTGCAACTCAGGTTGTACCAGAGCAGCCACAGTGGGAGATTCCAGGTGAGCTGTGCAACTCAGGAGCATTTGTAACGCTATGGCAAACTGATCCATGCGGTGATCTTGCTCATCCAATCTGGAAAAAATATTAGCAACAAGTGGATTGACTGTATCGTCTGAATTCATGGCCTTAACCTACTGTCAGAAACCATGAAATCAGACCGAGACAGAAGTACAGTTATATCACACATGTTTAATAATAAAAGTAAAAAGAACAAACATAGTCAAAACATAGCCAGAGTTCAGTAACCTGAATGGATAGTCAGCCAAGCAGAAGATAGGGATAAAAGTAGTGGAACAGCAAGCAGGATCTGGAGCCAGAAGGGATGTCAGCAAAGCCAGTCTTTAACCATGGTGAAGGCAGAGCGCCTCTAGACTTGACGGCTTAAGTAGGCAGGACTGACAAGCAGGATCATCAACAGCTGGGTAACTGTGAAGAGAGATGGGAGCTGGCAATTAGCCGACAGCTGAACGGCCAGCTCAAAGAAGGAGGGACTGAGCCCATCCCTGACACTAACAGAAGAGGGAGTTCCTGTTGTAGTGGATGGGACTTGGGTCTCCACTTACACAACTCCAAAAATTGGTGCGACACTGAGACAGGAGGATGTCAGCCAATCTTTTGCAAGCACTGGGGGATTTTCACCTACCAAAAGTGGATAGGACTTCAGTCTCCACTTGTATACCCCAGGGATGCTGGGCAGTCAGCCCAGATCCCCAACAGCACGATGGAGTGAGCCCAGTCACTCTGTCTTCTCTCCAGAGGCTGAAAGCACTCCAGGGAGAAGGGCCAGTCCATGCCTCTCCCCATTGGCGGACATGTTATCTGAGAGAGGCAGAGGTTGGCTGGGTGAGTAATGCTCTGTTTGGGACAATGTATTTGGGGTACTGTGTGGATACCGGCATTGGGGGACTGGAACTACTGACTAACTTTGGAGTCAACCCTTCTGGGTTCCCCTCCTGTGTTAGTCTCCTGCCAAAAGGGGAGATGTGTGACGAGAGTCACTTTGGTGGGGGTTTTGTGGAACTCAGCTTACCTTAGAGAGCTCTGGAAACTCTGTGTCCAGCTCCCCCCTCTTATGTGTAAATCACCCTGTGTCCATTAGGGGCACAGGGTGACTGAGAACCCCACTATGATTTGTGCTAGTCGGACTTGCTGTACAGTCACACTGGAATGTTGTATATATGTATATATTGTGTTTTGTCTGATGCTGTTGTGGACTCTTTGCTGGGATCATTTGAGGTGTGGTTGTATTCCACTATTTTATTATGTTTGTCTGCCTCAGAAAAAAGTATATTATGGGATGTGTATCTCTGTGGACAGGGGGGGGGGGGGGGATTCCTCCAACAGCTCTTCCTGCTGATAAGTCTGTTTACTGATGAAAAGTTTGAATACACCTGACCTGTGTGTCTCTTGTTATTGGACAGTTTATCCATCCCTGAATCTAAGGGTGGGGGGGAGTGTCTCTGAGTTTTTTATCTGTTGTAACATGCTTGAATAAAGACAGTTTTGATGTTTTTCATCCTACACGGAGTTCCGGCTGGTGACTGGGTGGACTAAAGGGTCTTGGATAGTGCTGGTTCTGGATAAAGGACATATTCCTGTTGAGGTCAAGGGTTCGTCACACTATTCATGTTAATGCCATTAGGAGATCCATTTCTCCTCAGGAGAAAGAGAGAAGATGATTGGAGAACCTATGGCTCTATTTTGGGGACTCAGGGTATTACGCAGGTAATTGTCTCAAAACATTCCAAAGAACAATTTCTTCAACTAAATGTTATAGTGCTCGAATAAATAAACTCTATTACCCACCCTATCTCTCCATTGATCCATGAAGAAAATAAAGTAAATTCTACGTTTTCCCATTTTGTTATCCCTATTAAACTGATCCCTGAGTGCTGTAAAATTCCTTGCTGTGCTATGCAGCACTCCAGGGCCAGAGATAACATAGAGTTTGCCCAAAGCAATGATATTAAAACAAGACATATATCTGCCCCTATTGATATGGAGACGGTTGATGGTTCAACTTTATTGTCAAGACCTGTTACCCATGAAACAGTTTAAAGCTGACCAGCTGATTATATCACCATAGTTCACTGTCATCCTGAGTATTTCTTGGTTTTCTACCCATAATCCCTCCATCAACTGGGGAGGACGAGCCATACATTTTACATCCCCCCATTGTGAGGAACATTGTAGAGAACCTTGTCAAACAAGTTTTCCACCGATCAGGGAATCACAAGTTAATCTGGTAATGACCCAGTCATTTGATAACCTGCCTGGATGTCTGTGATAAAGAGAATGCTGATTAATTACCTCCTCATCACCTGAATGATTGTCCTATTGAACTGATCCCAGGGGCAGAGATACTTTTTGGTCACCTTTTCAGTCTGTCTGAACCTGAATTAAAGGTGCTCAGGGAGTTTCTTGATGAGAATTTAGAGAAGGGCTTTATTAGACACTCACAGTCTCTTGCAGGGACAGCCCTGTTCTTTGTTGAAAAAAACGACCACAACTTCTATCTGCACATCAATTACAGGGATTTGAATAAAATCACTATTAAAAACTGCTATCCACTTCCCATGATCCCTGAAACATTGCAAAGACTCTGTTCTGCAAAAGTCTTTACAAAAATAAACTTATGGGGGGCAATAACCTTGTCCGCATTTGTCAAGGAGATAAATGGAAAATCACCTTCTGAACCATATATGAGCATTTGGAGTCCTTGGTTATGGCTTTTGGCCTTTGCAATACTCCTGCAACTTTTTAACACTTTATCTATGATGTTTTTTAGGATCTGTTGGACCAGTTTGTGATTGCCTATCTGTATGATATTCTCATCTTTTCTGCCTGGAGGAGCATTGCAAGCATGTTTGTACTGTATTTGCAATGTATTTGCAATATTAAGGAAGTATGGACTCTATAATAAACTGGAGAAATGTGAATTTGAAGAAACCCAGATCCAGTTATTGGGGTATATTATTTCTCCAGAAGGAGTGAGCATGGATCCAGAGAAGATCAAAGCAGTGATGGATTGACCAGCCCCTAGAACTTTTAAGAAAGAACAGCAAATTGTTGAATTTCCTAACGTCTACAGAAAATTCATAAGAGACTTCTCTAAAGTAATAGCACCAATTATGCAGCTGACAAAGAAAGAGATACCCTTTGTGTGCTCACCTGAGGCACAGATTGCCTTTAATAAGCTAAAGACTCTTTTCACTTCTGCACCAATATTTATACATCCTGATCCTAAATCACCTTTTATCATGGAAGTGGATGCTTCAATCCTTTCTCAGCGAAGGGGAGAAAACATGCAGCTTCATCCTTGTGCTTATTTATCTTGTTTATTGTCTGCAGCCGAAAAGAATTATGACATTGAGAATAAAGAGCTGCTGGCAATTAAGGAAGCCTTTTCTGAATGGAGGCATCTGCTGGAAGGGGATAATTATCCTGTAACTGTTCTCACTGATCGTAAAAATTTGGAATTTGTTTGTTCTGCCACAAGATTGTCTCCTAGGCAGGCACGTTGCTCTCTATTCTTTTCCAGTTTCCAAACCTGCTAGGCATTTTGGTGTTTGGTGACAGAAGAACTTTTATCACTTTCCTTTTAGTGGCCTGGTTACCAGAAAGATGTCAAAAGCCGTGTTGCTTCATGCCTGATCTGTGCAATAAAAAAGACACAAGTTTCTCCATCCACTACCAGTTCCTGTCTCGCTAAGATGTCTCATTATATACCAGTTAAGAGGGTACCCACTGCAAAACAAACTGCAGAGTTAATGGTTCAAGAAGTCTTTAAACTACATGGAATTCCTGATGTGATGTCTTATAGAGGAGTACAATTTACTTCATAATTCTGGAAAAGCTTTGTTCAGCTTTAGGTGTAACAATTAATCTGGCTTCTGTTTTTCATTCTCAATCTAATGGTCAGACCTAGAGGGCCAATCAAACGTTGGAGCAATACCTTCAATGTTTTCGTAGTTATCTTCAGGATGACTGTGTGACTACCTTCCTACAGGCGAATTAGCTTATTCCAATTCTAAACATAGCTCCACTGCTCAAAGCCCGTTTTTCTTAAACAATGACTATTATCAAGGTTTTATTCCTGATCTCCCTATCTCAACTCTAATTGCTGCTTTTATCAACAGATTAATTGCATTAGATAATTCAGAAGAACTTGATTGATACTTTGAAGGAGGCTCAGGAAAATTAAAAGACAGTTGATGACAAACATTGCAGTTCACAAAAGTAGGCATTCGATACAGTTCCCCATAAACGTTTACTGTACAAACTAAGGTCTGTCGGCATGGACCATAGGGTGAGTATATGGATTGAAAACTGGCTACAGGGGTGAGTTCAGAGAGTAGTGATAAATAGGGATTCCTCCGAATGGTCCAGTGTGGAAAGTGGGGTCCTGTCCTGGGACCAATCCTATTTCATTTATTCATAAATGACCTGGAGTATGGGATAAAGAGCTCAATCTTGGTATTTGCGGATGATACTAAGCTAAGCAGGGCAATAATTTCTCCGCAGGATGTGGAAACCTTGCAAGAAGATCTGAACAAATTAATGGGGTGGGCAACGTCATGGCAAATGAAGTTTAATGTAGAAAAATGTTAAATAATGCTTTTGGGTGGCAAAAATATGAATGCAATCTACTCATTAGGGGGAGAACTTCTGGAGGAATCTAGGTTGGAAAAGGACCTGGGGGTCCTAGTAGATGACAGGCTCAGCAATGGCATGCAATGCCAGGCTGCTGCAAGCAAAGCCAACAGAATATTGGCATGCATTAGAAAGAGGATTACCTCCAGTGATAAAATTATAATTCTCCCACTCTACAAGACTCTGGTCCAGCTGCACCTAGAGTATGCCGTCCAGTTCTGGGCACCAGTCCTCAAGAGGGATGTGCTGGAACTGGAGAGAGTCCAGAAAAGGGCAACAAAGCTAATAAAAGAGACTGGAGGAACTTAGTTATCAGGAAAGATTATGAGCATTGAACTTATTCTCTCTGGAGATGAGACGCTTGGGAGGGGACATGACTTCAATGTACAAATACTGTACTGGTGACCTCACAATAGGGATAAAAACTTTTCCACAAAAGGGCATATAAAAAGACAAGTGGCCATTCACTAAAATTAGAAGAGAAGCGGTTTAACCTTAAACTCCATAGAGGGTTCCTTACTGTAAGAGCGGTAAGAATGTGGAATTCTCTTCCAAAAGCAGTGGTTTCAGCAGGGAGCATAGATAATTGAAAAAACTATTAGATAGGCACCTAAGCGACCTTAACGTACAGGGATATACAATGTAATACTGACATAAAAGCACACACATAGGTTGGACTTGTGTCTTTTTTCAACCTCACCAACTATGTAACTATGACAAGGTTTGTGTCAGGGCTGGGCTCAGACCCTCCTTCTCTGAGTTGGCCGCTCAGCTGTCAGCTAATTGCCAGCTCCCATCTTTCTCTCCACAGTTACCCAGCTCTTGTTGATCCTGCTCGTCAGTCCTGCCTACCTAAGCCGTCCAGTCCAGAGGAGCTCTGCCCTTGGTCACATCACAAGAAACTATCTCCTGCGTTCCTGTTTAAAGACTGGCTTTGGTGACATCCCTTCAGGCTACAGATCTTGCTTGCTGTTCCACTACTTTGATCCCTGACTCCTGGCTTGGCTGACGATCCGTTCTGGATACTGAACCTTGGCTATGTTTTGACTACGTTTGCTCTTTTTACCTTTATTATTAAACAAGTGTGATATAACTGTACTTCTGTCTCGGTCTGATTTCATGGTTTCTGACAGTAGGCGAAGGCCATGAATTCAGAAGATACAGTCAATCCACTTGTTGGTAATATTTTTTCCAGATTGGATAAGCAAGATCACCGCATGGATCAGTTTGCCATAGCGTTATAAACGCTCCTGAGTCACATGGCTCACCTAGAATCTCCCACTGTGGCTGCTCTGGTACAACCTGAGTTGCAGGCCATCCCTGCTGCTGCCCCAGTATCTGTGCAGACACCAGTCTCTATCTAGATAGACAGACAGACAGACAGACAGAGAGACAGATAAACAGATAGACAGATAGATAGATAGATAGATAGATAGGTTTAAATGTTGATTTAGATTTAGCTTTATTTCTTTGAGACATAAGTAATTTTATATACACAGTATATTCATATATACAGTATCTCACAAAAGTGAGTACACCCCTCACATTTTTGTAAATATTTTATTATATCTTTTCATGTGACAACACTGAAGAAATGACACTTTACTACAATGTAAAGTAGTGAGTGTACAGCTTGTATAACAATGTAAATTTGCTGTCCCCTTAAAATAACTCAACACACAGCCATTAATGTCTAAACTGCTGGCAACAAAAGCGAGTACACCCCTACGTGAAAATTTCCAAAATGGGCCCAATTAGCCATTTTCCCTCCCAGGTGTCATGTGACTCATTAGTGTTACAAGGTCCCAGGTGTGAATGGGGAGCAGGTGTGTAAAATTTGGTGTTATTTCTCTCACTCTCTCATACTGGTCACTGGAGATTTAACATGGCACCTCATGGCAAAGAACTCTCTAAGGATCTGAAAAAAAGAATTGTTGCTCTACATAAAGATGGCCTAGGCTATAAGAAGGCCTAGGCCCTGAAAATAAGCTGCAGCATGGTGGCCAAGACCATACAGCGGTTTAATAGGACAGGTTCCACTCAGGACAGGCCTCGCCATGGTCGACCAAAGAAGTTGAGTGCAGGTGCTCAGAGTTATATCCAGAGGTTGTCTTTGGAAAATAGATGTAAGAGTGCTGCCAGCATTGCTGCAGAGGTTGAAAGGGTGGGGGTTCAACCTGTCAGTGCTCAGACCATGCGCCGCACACTGCATCAAATTAGTCTGCATGGCTGTCATCCCAGAAGGAAGCCTCTTCTAAAGATGAAGCACAAGAAAGCCCCCAAACAGTTTGCTGAAGACAAGCAGACTAAGGACATGGATTACTGGAACCATGTCCTGTTGTCTGATGAGACCAAGATAAACTTATTTGGTTCAGATGGTATCAAGCATGTGTGGCGGCAACCAGGTGAGGAGTACAAAGACAAGTGTGTCTTGCCTACAGTCAAGCATGGTGGTGGGAGTGTCATGGCCTGGGGCTGCATGGGTGCTGCCAACACTGGGGAGCTACAGTTCATTGAGGGAACCATGAATGCCAACATGTACGGTGACATACTGAAGCAGAGCATGATTACCTCCCTTTGCAGACTGGGCCGCAGGGCAGTATTCCAACATGATAACGACCCCAAACACACCTCCAAGACGACCACTGCCTTGCTAAAGAAGCTGAGGGTAGAGGTGATGGCCAAGCATGCCTCCAGACCTAAACCCAATTGAGCATCTGTGGGGCATCCTCAAATGGAAGGTGGAGGAGCGCAAGGTCTCTAACATCCACCAGCTCTGTGATGTTGTCATGGAGGAGTGTAAGAGGACACCAGTGGCAACCTGTGAAGCTCTGGTGAACTCGATGCCCAAGAGGGTTAAGGCAGTGCTGGAAAATAATTGTGGCCACACAAAATATTGACACTTTGGACTCAGTTTAGGGGTGTACTCACTTTTGTTGCCAGTGGTTTAGACATTAATGGCTGTGTGTTGAGTTATTTAGAGGGGACAGCAAATTTAGAGTGTTATACAAGCTATAGACTCACTACTTTACATTGTAGCAAAGTGCAATTTCTTCAGTGTTGTCAAGTGAAAAGATATAATAAAATATTTACAAAAATGTGAGGGGTGTACTCACTTTTGTGAGATACTGTATATATATATAAATTTGTTCTGTGTACAGAGAATAGAACAGATATGCTGTTATTATATGCTACTTTTTTTGCTTTTATTGCATTATTCGTTCATAAAAAAAAAACAAGGATTGTGAGCATACAAAGACAGTCAGCGCTCAAAGTTACAAAAATGCAGGGAAAGGGTCCATAATGTTCATGTGGTGACTAGGGAACATCAGAAGGAAGGTGAATGTAAAACCGTGGCAGCTCCTGGAAAATCTGGGATGGATCCCTCAAGGACATGCAAAGCTGCAGGGGTCTAGGAGGCGTTGCGACCCAGAAACTTGGAAATGCATAGTGGACCACCTCCTTTTCACCTGTGAGAGTGAGTGATGCCGCTGCTTCTTTCCACCATCACTGGTCCATACGCTTCTGACAAAAAATCCACTTTAATGAATTTAAAAAAAAAACACAATATGTACCCCAACTTTTTAGTAAAATATGAAAAATGATGTTACGCCGAGTAAATAGATACCCAACATATCATGCATCAAAATTGCATAAGGTTGTGAAATGGTGGTAAAATGACAGTGCTTAAAAATCTCCAGATGACGCTTTCATTTCTACAGGTTACCATTTTAAAGGTTAGAGAAGATCTAGTGCTAACTTTTTTGCTCTCACTCTGATGTACGTGGCGATACCTCACGTGTGGTGCGAACACCGTTTACATATGTGCGTGTGACCTATGTATGCGTTCACCACTGCGCGCAAACACGGGGGGATGGGGCACTTCAAGAATTTTTATTTTTTTTATTTTTACACTGTCCTTTTATTGCTATCGCAAAATATGTAAACATCCCTAGCGATAACAATACAGCATGACAGGTCCTCTTTATGGAGAGATCTGGGATTTATAAGACCCCACATTTCTCCTCCACAATAGAAAGCATTAGATTAAAAAAAAAAAAAAAAAACATTTATCTATGGCCTTGTTTACATTGGGCCGAAATCGGAAGTGAGGTCATGACATCTATCCAGTCTACTACGCCATAGAGATAGACAATTATGTCTGTCACCAGCCACTGCCAGCGCTGGATCAGTTCCTGGGGCTACCGATCATCCAGGAAAGCCCAAGAACTACTGGAAAGTGGCAGGAGGGTGGGCCGCTCTAATCACTTTTAACAGAAAGACAGATGCCTGAGGGAAATTTCAATACCGGGATTATGGCATCTAGCTGCAGCCAAAAGTGTGGGACCTTTTTTTACATGCTGCTAAAAGCAGTAATGTGTTCTGGAGCCTCTGCATGCAGTGTATCTGGCATAGTAGTAGTAACAGTCATTTGATATTCAATAACTTGTGCTTACTACTCATGATCTATATTCTGTCTTATATATTCTTTTTCAAAATAAATAAATATTATAACGAAAAAAAAAAAAGTAACAGTCATTTGGATAATAAATGCAAAAGGAAACACAAGATTCTGCACAAAGTAAAAATAAAAAAGACTCAGCGCTTAGGATAAAAAGGTTTGCAGACTCCCCCAATTGCACCCCCAGGAAAGGGGGTGATATGTACATAAATAAATTAAGGTGTGGGGTGAATGGCGCTCCCTATACTAATGGGAATGTGCTCCCTATATAGACACAGAGGTGTGCTCTCCACCTAGGTGTATATAATATGTGGGTGTGCTCTCAACCACGTAAAGTATAATTAATATATAAATAAAATGTATAAATATATAGTGTAAAAAATATGTGTATCTCAGAAAGTGGGTAGTTGATATATAGTACAGTGACAATGTATCAATTAATGTTGTGTAGACAATATATAATATAAAACAGAACATCAAACTAAACACTAATGCCCCGTACACACGGTCGGACTTTGTTCGGATATTCCGACAACAAAATCCTAGGATTTTTTCCGATGGATGTTGGCTCAAACTTGTTTTGCGTACACACAGTCGCACAAAGTTGTCGGAATTTCTGATCGCCAACAACGCGGTGACGTCAAGCACGTACGACGAGACTAGAAAAGGCCAGTTCAGAACCAAGTGCAGCACCCTTTGGGCTTCTTTTGCTAATCTCGTGTTAGTAAAAGTTTGGTGAGAGACGATTTGCGCTTTTTCAGACTCGTGGCTTTCAGATCGTTTTCTGTGGTTCAGTTTGTGCTTGTGGGTTTGTATCTGCTCTTCAGTGCATGCAAGCAAGTTCCGCGTGACTTTAAGTAGTCATTGTGTTCTTGTTAGTTCGTTACTGTTTTTCAGGTTGCTCTTCACAGGCCTTGCTGTTCTTCAGTGCGTTCTGTTACTTCGTTCTGAGCAGCCGACCGTTTTCTAGCCATGTTTCGTATACATACTTCTCGTAGAGTTCGTGCTGTGTGGGGGCTTGGTGTTGGGGTCCTGACCTTGACACAAGTCCAGTCCATGAACAGGGTGGGGAGGAGTTCATGGACCAAGAATTGGTTGCTTCAGCATGACCAGTTCTCTCATATGCCTTTGCTCCGTGAGATCCATGAGAATAATCCTGATGATTTCAGGAACTTTCTCAGAATGACGGACCCCGTATTTCACCTTTTGTTGGCTTTGCTGACCCCCTATATCAGCAGGCAGGATACCTGCATGAGGCAAGCCATCACTCCGGAGCAGAGGCTGGTCGCTACCCTGCGGTACTTGGCGACAGGGAGAAGCCTGCAGGACCTTAAGTTCTCGACAGGCATCTCCCCCCAGGCTCTGGGTATCATTATCCCAGAGACCTGTTCTGCCATCATCTAGGGCCTGCAGAAGGAGTATATTAAGGTAAGATTTTTATCCTTTAATATCACATTTTATTGTATTTAATGTTTGCTAAGATATTGTATATCTTTCCTCATTCCCTAATTACCATGATTGGAATATGCTGTGAATGTCCCCTTTGTCCTCATTCATGCAGGATTTTTACGTAATTATTTTTTTAGTCCTTCATATTTGCCTACAATAACCTCCCCAGCATGCTCTCCTGCCCTATATTCACCTCATGTAGTCACTTAACAATGTATTTTGTCAGCTCCATAGTAGTGCTTTACCCCAAACATCCCCTAAAATGTTTAGAAATGTGATTTTTGCTTTAAATTTAGGCAGAGTGCCAGAGGCTTTTTTTTGTGGTGTCCCCAAATCATTTTTAGTAACCCTCCCTCCCCCCAACTGCTAAGTCAGCTGATCCCAATTCTGTATCCTCAATCATCTATCTGCTGACTTTGCCAAACCCATACACACTACACCCATCTCTTTACTGGTCAGATGTATGGCTGAATTCCCCAAAGCATGTAGTGCAAGGGCCTGCCTGTATACTTTCCAATGGTAGTGTTTAAAGTTTTTGTATTCTATTATTATCTTGATAGGTAATATCATAATGTCCAAATGTCCTCAAATGTGTACAGTGTGTATTTATATCTTTGTATTATGACACTTCTTACCTGTCCAGTGGGTTGCCAATAGTGTAACTAAGGAGGGGCTGTTCCAAGTAATACCCTGTATTTAGGCATTCATCTCTAAATGAAGTGAAGAGGGTTACCTGTCCAAGATTCCACCCCCCCTATAATGTTAGCAATGGCCCATGAGAGGGGAGGGGGGGGATATGATAGGTGTACCTTATACTTTGGTGTTAATTTTCCCTTAATAAATGCTATCTGGAGGTTGGCCAAGAATGTTTGTGCCTAATCTGCTTGCCATGTTTATGTGCAAAAATAGTAATTTATTTTTGTTTTCCTCAACAATTTCCTTTCACGCCACAGGAATGGCAGACTGTGACCTCCCACTTTGCCCAGCGGTGGGACTTTCCTAACTGCGGAGGGGCAATTGATGGGAAACACGTCCACATCGTCCCACCACCCAACTCAGGGTCGTACTATTTTAACTATAAGGGGTTCAATAGCATTGTGATGTTGGCAGTGGTGTCAGCTAATTACGACTTCTTGTATGTGGACGTGGGGAAGAATGGCCGGATGTCTGATGGTGGAGTCATCGCCCAGACGGAGTTCTACAGGCGTCTCCAGAATGGCAGTTTGGACTTGCCACCTCCAGAGGACAATGTGGAAGGACTCCCATTCGTCTTCATTGCGGATGAAGCGTTTGCGCTGGGGGACCATCTTATGCGGCCATTCCCGATGAGGACCCTCACCCCGGAACAGAGGGTTTTTAATTACTGGCTGGCCAGAGCCAGAAGAGTGGTGGAGAACACATTTGGAATCATGGCCAGCTGGTTCCGCCTATTTCTGACACCCATCCATATGGCGGAGTATAAACTTAATCATCTAATCCTGGCGTGCTGTGTTCTCCATAACTTTTTAAGCCAACATTCTGCCAACTATGCTGGCTCAGTTGGGCCTGAGGCGGGAAATCTACATGATACAACCCTGACGGCGCTTGAAAGTGGCCGTCCTGGCTTGCCCTCCCTGAGTGCCCGTGATGTCCGGTTAAGATACCTTGAGTTCTTTGCGGGTAGGGGGACCATCAATATGCCAGACAATTTGTGAAGCATTTATCAAATAAAAAAAAAATTAATCTTTGGTGACATTTACTGCTTGTGTTTGTTTTAGCTGACAGCAATGTGTGGAGTCGTGAAAATGGCATGATTGTGTAACCTTATACAAAGCACTGTTGGCTGTTATTTACTAAAGGCGTAGACACTTTTTATACTACAAGTGCACTTGAAACTGCACTGAAACTGCACTTGTATTGCAAAGAGGATTTGCCCTTGGGAAATAACCACCATTTTCTCAGAAAACGGCAATTACATCACCACAAAAGTGTTGTAGCGTTGAGACAATAATGCACACATTCTTGATTAACAAACTTTTTAATACCTGCACAATGACATGTGCATTTAGAAACGGTTTTGTTTCCAACAAACAACATGTTTGTTGCATTATCAAAAATAGTAATGTCCATTTACGATAAAACAGGCCTGTGTAAAACCAACAAGAAACACAAAAAACTTGAACTTACATAGTTCATATGGTAAAACTTGAAGGCAATATCAGACATGAGTATTTAGGAACTGTGTTTGATATTGCGTTCAGATGGGGTGAAGTCACCCCTTGAAAAGCCAAATTTGGAAGATGCACACCAATTTACGAATGTCAACATGTGCTAGCTGCCATCACGGGGGATCAAGGGACGTGTTTTGGGGGAGCAACCCCTTCCTCACAGCTACTTTATTATTGAGGAAGGGGTTGCACCCCCAAAACGCGTCCATTGCTCTCCCGTGATGGCAGATAGCACATGTTGGCACACTGTGTGCATCCTCCAAATTTGGCTTTTCGAAACATCGCTCAAAAATTTAAAAGATTGTAGCACACAAAAAAAGATAGTGATTTTGTGGGGTTTTAAATTTGCCCCAAAACATCAATGATGTTATTGTTTTTTTGAATCACATCATTGATTTTTTTCTTGAGGTTTTCCAATTCTAAATTACACCCCATGATCTCCCCGATCAGGATCTGGGAACTTTCTGATGTGAAAGGATCTCGATCTACAACATCACGATCACCTAAAAAGAGAGAAATCAAACAAAAACAAGTATCAAAAAACTGCCAGCATCCATCTCTTACCTGAGTCTGTGGTCACAGACACTCACCTGTTGTGGTGTCAATTTCCACCACATCTTCTTCCTCCTCCTGATCAGCTTGGGTTGGGGGTATTTTACCTTCTTCCAGAGGTGGGGGGTCTGTGGTCTCCTCGGATGAGGGGTGTCCTCCGAGTCTTTTCTCCACTATGTAAAACAAAAAGGGTATAATTAGCACACAGATATTTGATGGCTGAACTATAAATAGGAAACATTGCCTGGAAGTGGGGTACAATTGTCAATTTTAGCTGAGTTCCAAGATGTAGGTTTTTTTAGTGTTCTTTGTCAACCTGCAATACTTTACCTGTTTTGTACAAGCTTCACAGATGGAGACCCCCCTATAGTATACACTGGATCACCTGTGTGCCCCTCTAATAAAAAGGGTGTTCTTGTGTCCCACACTAGTGCTCCAGTGTCCAGATGTGAAAACAGCTGCTGATTGTCCTCTCCTTACACAGAATCTAGTTTGCATTTCATTCTAGTAACAAACCCATCTACACAACCAAATATTTTGCATCCAAGTAGGCCCTAAAAAATGTAGGAAAATGCATATGGCCTAAACAATGGTGTTTTATAGGCTGAAAGAAAAATGTTTGATATGAACGAATAATGGGCCTTGAACATTAAAATTGACATTTTAAACTGTACAACACTTAAGAAAAGCATATGGAGCAGCACGAACGTAATAAAGACAAAAAGAATAGGAACACAGCACAACTACTTACTTTTTTGCAGCACTCTCCGGATCTTTCTGTACTGCTCGGGCTCTCTTAATTTCAGGTCCGACCACCACTTCCTGAGCTGATCTTTTGATCGTCATACCCCGAAATTCCTGTGCAGACTTTTGACCACTTTCGCAATGATCTTGGCCTTTCTGATATTGGGGTTGGGGTAAGGTCCATACTTTCCGTCATAGTCGGCCTTCTTCAGGATGTCCACCATCTCCAACATCTCCTCAAAGGACATATTTGTGGCCTTAAATCTTCTCCTTCTGGATCGGGACGTGTCCGGATCCGGGCTTTCCTCCTCCTCCTCCTCCTCTTTCCTGTAATTAGCACGCACCTGCTCTGACTCTGCCATGTGCTTTTCACCCACTGCGCCAAATGAAAAGGGGTGGGGAATAGACTAGAAAGAACGTCAGGAGCGGGCGGAGTTACACGCATGCGCAGTGTGTATAAAGCGTACCACACGTGTGTATTACGTACGATCTGTGAGCGGAGGAAGGAGCATTGGAGGCGCCGATCGTAAGAACGAAGGTAAGAGACATACTTGTGCCTATACTGCTTCTACATTGAGGCCTATATTGTAACAAGATTAGGAGAGTTTTGGCTGACATTAGGGTTTGTCTTGTGTTGTGTCTTGCAGTTAAAATGGATATCTTGAATGATACAGACTTCATGGCAATCTTCATTGACATGTTCAGGGAGCTGCCTTGTCTGTGGGAGATCAACCACCCACATTACAGGAACCAAACAAAGAGGAAGGCAGCGCTGGATCAATTGTTGGAAATTGTGAAGCAGGTGATCCCCACGGCAGACATCACATATTTGAAGATCTTAATTGGTGGCCTGAGGAGCACATATGTAAGGGAGTGCCAGAAAGTCCAGGATTCGCAGAGATCTGGAGCAGCAGATGACATCTATGTCCCCAGGATGTGGTACTATGACAGGCTGAATTTTCTGGCAGGCCAGACTGAACCCGGGTCATCCCTCTCCAGTCTTCCTTCCACGCTTCCTTCCCCCCCAGCTGAGGCTTCTGACGCCCAACCTGGGCCTTCTAGGCAACAACATGTGGAGGAGCCCAGATTGAGCCAGGTATAACATTCCTCTAAATATTGCTGGTTGTCCAATCAATGATGTTAACTAGATGTTAGTTTGGAGTACTAATTTATGATTGTGATTGATGATGCAAAAACTAAAACCATGTCCCTTTTTCATACACAGGGAAGTCTCAGCCAGGAGGTGGCCGGGCCGGTGCCTGATCTGCAGGTCCCTCCCCTACACCTGGAAAGAGAAAGTGGCAGGAGGAGGAGTGCCCTAGAGGAGGCTGCCATAGGCCTCTTTTGGAGGGCTACAGAGGCCCTGGGAACACCACACACCATGGAGGATGACTTCACTGCCATCATTGCCTCTAAAATGCAGAGGATAGAGGAGGGACAACAACTCATGTGTGAGTCGTTAATATTGGAGGCTCTTAATAAGGGGATGAGGGCCTAAATTACATCTGATACACACCTTTGTGAACTCACACATGGTCCTCCTCCTCCTCCTGCAGGTCCTCCTCCTCCTCCTCCTTCTCCTCCAGGTCCTCCTAGTCCTCCTCCTCCTCCAGGTCCTACTCCTCCTCCTGCCACATCTCCAACAGCAGAGCTACAGCCCGGAATGAAGCGTGGAAGGAAGACCAGAAAGTGAGGACCCTGGATCCCGTCTGGTTTGCCAAAAGATGCAGCCTCTTGTGGTACCACAGTCTGGGGACACAGATGTCATCTGCTGCTTTCCGGATCTCTGGGACTTCTGGACCAGACTGCCCTCCCTTACATATGGACTCTTCAGGCCACCAATTTTGATGTTCAAGAATTGTTGTCTGCCCTGGGGGTCCCAGGCTTCGCTAATTTCTCCTGTTTATCCAGCATTGCCTCCCTCTTTGTTTGGTTCTGAGCCCTTAATAAAGGATTTTTAGTTTGAATTATACTTGCCTATGTGTGTTTTACTTCAAAAAGGACAGTTTGTGAGGATTCAGGTACATTTCAAAAATACAATGTGAAATTAACAAGGGACACCAACAACAAACAATCTCCTTGAGATTAAATAATAAAAGATAATAATGGTGTTGTGGTAACTTGACACACAAAACACACACAAAAATAGTCTGGAGTAAAACTAAAAATAACATTAAACAAAGAACAGCCTTTGAAAAACTAAAAACATAAAATCGAAAATAAAAAAAAAAAAAAAAAAAAAAAAAAAAAAAACAACAAAAAAAAAAAAAAATTTTTGTACGAAGTGACAAATAACAATATATTCAGGGAATCCCAAGGAACAAAAAAAAATAAGTTTGTGAGAAGTGTGTGTGAATATGAGCAGCAAAACTACTTAATTCTTGTCACATTATAAAGAAGAAGAGAGTGCGCTGTATTAAACCATTTTTAACATTGCAGCGTGACGAAAGTGCTGTATCCATTGCGAACGCTAATTTTACCAGACCGAGCTGTTCCGTGTCGGAATTTCTTTTGAGCATGCGTGGCACTTTGTGCGTCGGAACAGGCCACACACGGTCGGAATTGACGCGATCGGATTTTGTTGTCAGAAAATTTTATATCCTGCTCTCAAACTTTGTGTGTCAGAAAATCCAATGGAAAATGTCCGATGGAGCCCACACACGGTCGGAATTTCCGACAACACGCTCCGATCGGACATTTTCCATCGGAAAATCCAACCGTGTGTACGGGGCATAATAGTGCAGTTGTAATCAATATTCCCACTAACAGCAAAAAAGGGGGATAACACCTAAAATATTCCCTGCTGTCAGCAGAGATAACACCCAAATATGAGAACAGTGTGTAACAAAAGACAGTTCCAAGTGATAAGTGTCCAAAACAAAAAAAAGTGAAAAAATGTGTAAAAATATAAAAATTGAAGTATAAAAAATAGGAGTGAAGATCCAAAATGACAAAGTGTTCATACAGAAAGGTGACTCTTGTGCTTCATCAATATCCCTTTAAGGGTCCCCACTCACCAACTCCTGGTACCCCTACAGGGGTAATAGGCATGTGTAGATAGAAGTGGATGGCCTCCTGTCTCGGATCAGAATGTCCACACAGATCATCTGCGCAACACAACATTCAACATCATATCCAGGAAATGGTTCATCAGCTTTTTTTGGTCAAGTCCTCATAGGAAAAGACAGGGCTCCCATAGTGTAGTAGTTAAAAAACTTTTATTATAAAACTGTTTTAAAAACAAATCTTCCCACCTAAGGGAACGAGCTACAAAAAAAAAAACACACTACAGCGTATGGTCAATTGCAGTGTCCAGGGAGCGATCGGCTCTCAGCGTGCACCTCAGCTGCGCGCCAAGCTCCCTGTCACTATACCGGGTGTGACGTAAGTGCGTGGCTCTGCCTTACGCGTTTCGTCACCGACGTTGTCAAAGGTGTAAACATCGTACTGCGTCTCAGGGTTTATGAGGTGAGCAAACATGCAGGGTCCTCCCCTTACTTTCGCAAACGACATACATGGGTGTCCGGGGGAATCAGACTCTCCCTCGTTGCCAAAAAGACATACCCTCAAGAGGAAAATAGAAAGAGTATAAGGACACCCACCTGGGAGTGGCCCAGTCCCCACTTATATGTAAACAAACCATTGCATCTCCACTCGCCCTAGGTGTATAATAGCAGACATTGTAACAACGTGAGTATGAGACAGATACCCAGACTTTGGATGATAAAAAATAAATAAAAATACATAGGAAATGTATATATATATATATATATATATATATATATATATATATATATATAAAAGACATATTGTCTGACCCTATCCAGCGAGCCCCAAAGGATAACCTGGTAAGAGCCTATAGAGTGCAGTGGCATTAACCTAAAGCACATCCCTATGGTGAAATACGGAACTGCACCAACAAAAGCAAGGAGTAGTATATACAAAGGCAGATATTACCCTGTAAACCACAGGCTCACGGGTGAGAAAAGAGGCAATATACTGGGCACCGAGTGTCATACTAGAAAAATGCAAAGAAACTGGAAGGATGTCTAAAAAATTTTTTCACAAAAAAGATGAGTAACTAATTGTGAAAAAGCACTAACATAATATAAAATATACAAGAGCATAAATATAAAGTGTACAATATACAAAAAACATACAAAAAAGGGAAATACAAAAAGGAGATGTACAAAAAGGAGATATACAAAAAAGGAGATAAACAAAAAAGGAGGGATAGCCCAACTATCATCTACACACTGTCAAATGTAGCCTGCCCAATGCACTCCTATGGGTATCCCGCATACCTGTCCTACAACGAGAATATATGTATGCACCATCCCAGAACTATAATATAGAATATAATATGTGAGGCATACACCCTTATTCCAACCTACTCCCATTTGTACACCCTCATGAGGGATATATGGGACAATTCCTATAATGGGAGGCTACGCATACTTACCATCCTATGGACCCCCAGCGCCTTTGACCATGTTATAGGTTCACCATGGTGGGAGGTGTACTGGGGATACAATGTGTCTCTTCCTTCTTTTTACATGATCCATTTTAGGGATCCCCCACACTTCTTATTAGATTATGTTTTAATCATTATTATGCCAGTAGGTGGATGGGAACACATTGTCTTTACCATATGATATAGGGCTTTTTCAGTGTGCCCTATATATAAGTTCTACTGTGCGAGGGTTGAGACCTCTCTGCATAATATTAGAGGGATGTCCAATATAATATCATGACATCATCTTGTGCCCACAAACTGGCTAAGCCGGGGAATACAAGTTCTATATTATAGTTCTGGGATGGTGCATACATATATTCTTGTTGTAGGACAGGTACAGTGGGGACGGAAAGTATTCAGACCCCCTTAAATTTTTCACTCTTTGTTATATTGCAGCCATTTGCTAAAATCATTTAAGTTCATTTTTTTTCCTCATTGATGTACACACAGCACCCCATATTGACAGAAAAACACAAAATTGTTGACATTTTTTCAGATTTATTAAAAAAGAAAAACTGAAATATCACATGGTCCTAAGTATTCAGACCCTTTGCTCAGTATTTAGTAGAAGCACCCTTTTGATCTAATACAGCCATGAATCTTTTTTGGGAAAGATGCAACAAGTTTTTCACATCTGAATTTGGGGATCCTCTGCCATTCCACCTTGCAGATCCTCTCCGGTTCTGTCAGGTTGGATGGTAAACGTTGGTGGACAGCCATTTTTAGGTCTCTCCAGAGATGCTCAATTGGGTTTAAGTCAGGGCTCTGGCTGGGTCATTCAAGAACAGTCACTGAGTTGTTGTGAAGCCACTCCTTCGTTATTTTAGCTCTGTGCTTAGGGTCATTATCTTGTTGGAAGGTAAACCTTCGGCCCAGTCTGAGGTCCTCAGCACTCTGGAGAAGGTTTTCGTCCAGGATATCCCTGTACTTGGCCGCATTCATCTTTCCCTCGATTGCAACCAGCTGTCCTGTCCCTGCAGCTGATAAACACCTCCACAGCATGATGCTGCCACCACAATGCTTCACTGTTGGGACTGTGTTGGACAGGTGATGAGCAGTGCCTGGTTTTCTCCACACATACCGCTTAGAATTAAGGCCAAAAAGTTCTATCTTGGTCTCATCAGACCAGAGAATCTTATTTCTCACCATCTTGGAGTCCTTCAGGTGTTTTTAAGCAAACTCCATGCGGGCTTTCATGTGTCTTGCACTGAGGAGAGGCTTCCGTCATGCCACTCTGCCATAAAGCCCCGACTGGTGGGGGGCTGCAGTGATGGTTGACTTTCTACAACTTTCTCCCATCTCCCGACTGCATCTCTGGAGCTCAGCCACAGTGATCTTTGGGTTCTTCTTTACCTCTCTCACCAAGGCTCTTCTCCCCCGATAGCTCAGTTTTGGCCGGACGACCAGCTCTAGGAAAGGTTCTGGTCGTCCCAAACATCTTCCATTTAAGGATTATGGAGACCACTGTGCTATTAGGAACCTTAAGTGCAGCAGAATTTTTTTTGTAACCTTGGCCAGATCTGTGCCTTGCCATAATTCTGTCTCTGAGCTCTTCAGGCAGTTCCTTTGACCTCATGATTCTCATTTGCTCTGACATGCACTGTGAGCTGTAAGGTCTTTTATAGACAGGTGTGTGGTTTTCCTAATCAAGTCATAATCAGTATAATCAAACACAGCTGGAGTCAAATGAAGGTGTGGAACCAGCTCAAGGATGATCAGAAGAAATGGACAGCACCTGAGTTAAATATATGAGTGTCACAGCAAAGGGTCTGAATACTTAGGACCATGTGATATTTCAGTTTTTCTTTTTTGATAAATCTGCAAAAATGTCAACAATTCTGTTTTTCTGTCAATATGGGGTGCTGTGTGTACATCATTGTTTGTGTATGGTTTCCCCTTAGGGGCGGGACTTTAAAGGCATGGACTGTGAGACATATAAATATGTAAAAAAAGTATAAATTTTATTGAGTACTATATAAAAAGGACACATAAGATTATACATACATATATAGAAAAGTCTGTGCAAAAACAGCTCTCAAGTGCAGAGTATTCCAGAGGAATCATGAAAGATTATGCATACAGAGTCTAGACATATAACATTAGAGATGCATGTTATTGTTCCCTATGCTTTAAAGAAAAAACTCCTTCTTCAGGGATATTCAGACATGCATCTAATTTTAAGTGCATTAATCTAAAAAAAGAAAACATATTTGCAGCAACAGGTCACAATTCAACAATGTCCTTCCATCCACCCAATGGCAACAGATGGATCGGAGCAAAAAGCATAGGTATATGTGTGCTATTCCATACTTACATGCCCAACGAGAGCAGCCAAGAACGACGGATCGGAAGAAAAAAGGGCCAGATGGCCAGGAAAGGTAAGTGAATAAAAACAAGAAGGATTGAAAAAGGAGAACTTCCTGGTTGATGAGGGGGTGCGGACGCAGTGATCCCCCAGGTGCAGACCGGGACCGCAACAGCAGGAGGCTGGGGAGTAAGGTAAATAAAATAAGAAAATTCTGACCATAATGATCCACACATACATTAAAGTCTTTAAGTCATTTTAACTACCCGTTACAGCCAAGGCTTCTCAGATATAGAGGTGGGTTTGGGGTTTAGTAAAAACATTAATGAAGAAAAAAGTGAACTTAAATGATTTTAGCAAATGGCTGCAATATAACAAAAAGAGTGAAAAATTTAAGAGGGTCTGAATACTTTTCATCCCCACTGCATTGGGCAGGCTACATTTGACAGTGTGTAGATGATAGTTGGGCTATCCCTCCTTTTTTGTTTATCTCCTTTTTTGTATATCTCCTTTTTGTATTCCCCTTTTTTGTATGTTTTTTGTATATTGTACACTTTAAATTTATGCTCTTGTATATTTTATATTATGTTAGTGCTTTTTCACAATAAGTTACTGATCTTTTTTGTGAAAAAAATTTTTAGACACCCTGCCAGTTTCTTTGCATTTTTCTAGTATGACACTCGGTGCCCAGTATATTGCTTCTTTTCTCACCTGTGAGCCTGTGGTTTACAGGGAAATATCTGACTTTGTATATACTTCTCCTTGCCTTTGTTGGTGCAGTTCCGTATTTCACCATAGGGATGCGCTTTAGGTTAATGCCACTGCACTCTATAGGCCCTTACCAGGTTATCCTTTGGGGCTCGCTGGATAGGGTCAGACAATATGTCTTTTTTATATATATACATTTCCTGTATATTCATGTATTTTTATTGAATTTTTATCATCCATATTCTGGGCATCTGTCTCATACTCACGTTGTTACAATGTCTGCTATTATACACCTAGGGCGAGCGGAGATCCAATGGTTTGTTTACATATAAGTGGGGACTGGGACACTCCTATGTGGGCGTCCTTATACTCTTTCTATTTTCCTCTTGATGGTATGTCTTATTGGCAAGGAGGGAGGGTCTGATTACCCCGGACGCCCATGTGTGTCATTTGCAGAAGTAAGAAGGGGAGGACCCTGCATGTTCGCTCGCCTCATAAACCCTGAGACGTAGTACGATGTTTACGCCTTTGAAAACGTCGATGATGAAACGCGTAAGGCGGAGCCACGCACTTACGTCACACCCGGTATAGTGACAGGGAGCTTGTAGCGCAGCTGAGGCGCATGCTGAGAGCCGATCGCTCCCTGGACACTGCAATTGACCATATGCTGTAGTGTGGTTTTTTTTTTGTAGCTCGTTCCCTTAGGTGGGAAGATTTGTTTTTAAAACAGTTTTATAATAAAAGTTTTTTAACTACTAAACTATGGGAGCCCTGTCTTTTTCTATGAGGACGTGACCAAAAGAAGCCGGTGAACCATCTCCTGGATATGATGTTGGAGGTTGTGTTGAGCAGATGATCTGTGTGGACGTTCTGATCCCAGACAGGAGCCAATCCACTTCTATCTACACATGCCTATTACCCCTGTAGGGGTACCAGGAGTTGGTGAGTGGGGAAAGTCAAGGGGGAGCACACAAGTCACTGAATTTTGATGAAAGCACAACAGTCACCTTTCTGTATGAACACTTTGCCATTTTAGAGCTTCACTCCTATTTTTATTCTTCAATTTTTATATTTTTACACATTTTTTTCATTTTTTTTGTTTTAGACACTTATCACTTGGAACTGTCTTTTGTTACACACTGTTCTCATATTTGGGTGTTATTATCTCTGCTGACAGTGGGGAATATTTTAGGTGTTATCCCCCCTTTTTTGCTGTTAATGGGAATATTGATTACAACTGCACTACTAGTGTTTAGTTTGATGTTCTGTTTTATATTATATATTGTCTACACAACATTAATTAATACACGGTCACTGTACCATATATCAACTACCCACTTTCTGAGATACAAATATTTTTTATATTATATATTTATACATTTTATTTATTTATTTATTTATTTATTTATTTATTTATTATACTTTAGGTGGTTGAGAGCACACCCACATATTATATACACCTAGGTGGAGAGCACACCTCTGTGTCTATATAGGGAGCACATTCCCATTAGTATAGGGAGCGCCACTCACCCCACACCTTCATTTATTTATTTACAAGATTCTGCACCTCAGAGGCTTAGGTATGCAACAGCAGTAAAAGTCACCAAAAAATGTAGCTGCTGACTTTTAAAAATCAGACACTCACCTGTCCCACGGTCCAACGACGCGGGCGTATGAGCCTCGCTCCTCTCCCTCTCCTCTCTGAGGCGCCAGAATTCTAACTGTGAGCGCCCAGCTGTGGCTTTACAGACAGGCGTGAACTGCGCAGGCGCAAGCCACACTGTGAATGGCCAGGCAATCTTCTGGGAGCTGTGACGTGTCCCAGAAGATTGCAGGGAGGGAGGGGGGAGAGGTGAACTTCCTTCTGGCACCACGGAGCCAGGGGAGGACGTGGGAGCTTGGTGCCTATAAAAACAGGGTACCCGCTTCTCCCCCCCAAAAAATGACATGCCAAAATGTGGCATGTCAGGGGGTCACCTGCACTTAAAGCGGAAGTTCCATTTTGAATGCATATCAACCACTTTTTGGTGCTGCTAATACACAAGTTTGCGCCTCCTGCTCCTGAAGGGAGTATATTTACATATAGTTACATTCTTGGTAAGATTGAATAAAGACATCTGTTGATCCAGTTCAAGCTGTGTGTGTGTGTGTGTGTAACATTCCCCGCTGACACTGCCAACTGTAGAAAGGAGTTCCACATCCTTACTGCTTTAACAGTACAAGATCTCTTACCCAGTTTAATTTTAAAGTGATTATAAAGGTTTTTTTTTTTAAATAACAAACATCTTATACTTACCTGCTCTGTGCAAGGGTTTTGCACAGAGCGGCCCTGATCCTCCTTTTCTGGGGTCCCCCAATGGTGCTCCTGGCCCCTCCTCTTCATTGAAAAAAGAGAGACTCCCATCATGTCACATAGAGCATGGTGGTCCCATCCCTATAAATTGGAACAAAGAAGGTAACCCCCTCAAATGGGACTTTGACAGACCACCCACTCAATAATGAATAAAATATAATCTTTTAATAATATAGAATAAAAAACATATAACATCTCCATATGACAAGAATGCACAATGTGTATCACATGGAAAACAAAACAAAAACTATACACATAAACATCATACAGTGTAAAAGCCCTAATGCCCGACGCGTTTCCGGTATGAAGTGTTCAGATACCTTCCTCAGGATTTGTATATTGCAATCATATCCCCTCTTAAGCGTCTCTTCTTCTCCAGAGAGAATAAGTTTAATGTTTGTAGTGGTTTCTCATAACTAAGGTCCACTAGCCTCCTTTGTTCTTCTTCTTTGGACGCTCTCCAGTTCAAGCACATCTTTCCTGAGGACCAGTGACCAAAACTGGATGGCATACTCAAGATGTGACCAGAGATTGCAATATGGCGGAAATAAAGTTTTATCCCTTGAGTAAATACCCTTTTTAATGTATGGTAGCAGTCTGCTAGCCTTTCTTGCTGTAGCTTGAAATTGCATGCTATTGCTGAGTTTGTGATCTACTAGGACCCCCAGAGCACAAATTAAAGTGCTGCTAATTTGCCCCTTTTCTCCCCCTTGTTCTTAAGGGTGCATAGCAGTCATTTCATTCTTTTATGCTAATTCAGCCATAGGAGAAGGAGAGATGTGGTTCTGGCTTTAATGAAGGATGTATATAAAAGGCCATCCTCCTATCCACAATCTGCTTTTGTGATTGTTTTATTGCTCTTCCAGAGCTTGGAAGTTTATCCTGCCCCAATACCTGCCTGGGGAATGGGGGTGGAGGGAATCATGGGGATGATGTCCTTAGTTATGACGTTCCAATTTGTTTCCATCTCTTTTAAAGCTTTTTGTTCTACAAGTCTTTTTTTCCTTGCAGATTGTACCTGCTTAGGAAAAAGTTTCTATATATGCACGTTTTGATTTAATAGGAAAAAAGGAAGATTTTGGTTTTAGACCAGTATGTTTGATATCAGGATCAACATACCAACCTATTGGTTGAGTATCAGTGTAACCTTCCTCCCACAAATCACCCAATAGTTGGACCAAATAGGGAATATGAACTGAGGCTTCTAGGATATCCGATGTGCCAGTAGAAATATCTACTAGACTAGCTGCTCCTGGTTGGGTGTTTCTAGTATTACTATTGTTTGGTGTTTTTGCAAAATGCCCTTTGAGTGTCAGTAACCAAATTAAATTATGTAGATCTTTAAACAGGCCAAATTGATTAGGATCCTTGGTAGGAGCAAAGCTTAGTCCTTTCCTAAGTAAAGAATTTCTGCTCCATTTAGACTACGTTGACAAGTTATATATTTTGATCATGTTCTCTGTATTTTTTAATTGCTCTCTTTCCTTTCTTTTTTGTTGTCTAATTTTAACCAATCTTTCTCCTCTTCTGCCTCTGATAGTATTCTTTTTTCCTTTAGTGTACTTTTTGGGGACTGTACTAAAAAAGAAGAATTCCTCTGAATATTTTCAGAGGTAGGCATGTTGGAGAATTGTATCTCACCAAATTGGAAAGGAATAGTATTGGACTAGCCTTTGGTAAAGGTTTCTGAGTCTTGCATCAAGGGGCTATAACGGTTGAAAGTGGGTATGTAAAATGATGGTGAGAGGACTAAACTCATTTTGGTGGGAAGAATGTCACTAATCTTGAAAGAAGGTGACTGGGGCTTATTTATGGAGGGTTCCTGGGAATTTTGATGCCGCGTACACACGAGCAGACTTTTCGACGTACTAGGTCTTTCCGACGGGCTTTGTAGCGTAGGTGCGCCGGACTTACAAACGGACGGACTTGGACACACACGATCACTCCAAAAGTCTGATGGTTTTGAATGCGGTGATGTACAGCACGTATGACGGGACTAGAAAAAGGAAGTTCAAGCCCTATTACGCCACCCTTTGGGCTCCTTCTGCTAATCTCGTGTTTACCGTGTGTGAGTAAAAGTTTGGTTAGAGACGATTCGCGCTTTTCAGACTTCAGCTTATTTCGATCATTTTCTGCGGTTCAGTTTGTGCTTGTGAGGTTTGTATCTGGTTTTCAGTGCGTGTTGGTCAGTTTATAACCTGTATAGCAGGCCATTCTAGTCCGCTCGTTCCTGATCTTCAGGTCGCTCTTCATAGACCTTGCTTTTCTTCAGCGCGTTCGTTTAAGTTTGTTTGTTTGACCAGCCGACCGTTTTGAAGCCATGGTGCATGGACGTACTCGTTCTCGAGTTCGTGCTGCGTGGGGGCTTGGTGTTGGGGTTCATACTTTGACCCGAGCCCAGTCCATGAACAGGGCGAGGAGGAGTTCATGGATGTAGAATTGGCTGCGCCAGCGTGACCAATTCTCACACATGCCTTTGCTCCCTGAGATCCGTGAGAATAATCCTGAGGATTTCAGGAATTATCTCAGGATGATGGACCCCATTTTTCAATGTCTGCTGGCTATGCTGACCCCTTATATCAGCAGGCAGGATACCTGCATGAGGCAAGCCATCACTGCGGAGCAGAGGCTAGTTGCCACGTTACGTTACTTGGCGACTGGGAGAAGCCTTCAGGACCTTAAGTTCTCAACAGGCATCTCCCTCCAGGCTCTGGGGATCATTATCTCAGAGACCTGTTCTGCCATAATTCAGGTCCTGCAGAAGGACTATATGAAGGTAAGTTTTATATCCTTTAACATTACATGATATGTCTTTAATGTTTGCTAATGTATTGTATTAATTTCATCGTTACATAATTACCATGCTTGGAATATGCTGTGAATGTCCCCTTTATCTTCATGCATGCATGTTTTTTTTTTGGTAAATCATTTTTTGCTCTACATGCATATTTGTCTTCACTAACCTCCCCACCATGCAATCCTTGGCCCATAAACGCCTATAGCCCATAGTCCCTTTAACAATGTATATTGTCAGCTCCATTGTACTGCTTTACCCTCCCCCACCCCCTCAAATGTCTCCAAATGTCATGTGTGGTCTTCTACTAAATTAGAACCCCCCCACTCCCTCAAATGTCTCCAAATGTCATGTGTGGTCTTCTACTAAATTAGAACCCCCCCCCACCCCCCCACATACAAATTGATCAATGGGCCACCAAAGGGGGTGAGTCATCTTATAAGTGGGCCTTATTTTTTAGATTTTTAGAAATAATACTTTAAAAAAATGTTAGACTGCTGTTGTGCAAGAATGTTTTTGTGTAATCTGCTAGCAAAGTTATGTTTAAAAGTGCTTATATATTTTTTTTCTTGTTTGACTCCACAGTTTCCTTTGACGCCACAGGAATGGCAGACTGTGGCCTCCCAGTTCACTGACCGTTGGGACTTGTAGGGGTGTAGGATGTGTAGGGGACTGTGTAGGGGTGATCGATGGGAAGCATGTTCGCATTGTGCCACCACCCCATTCGGGGTCTTATTACTTTAATTATAAGGGGTTTAATAGTGTAGTATTGATGGCGGTGGTATCGGCACAATTTGATTTTATGTTCGTGGACATGGGGAAGAACGGCCGGATGTCGGATGGAGGAGTCTTTGCACAGACCGACTTGTGCCAGCGTCTCCAGACTGGTGGCCTGGGATTGCCACCTGATGACGAGAATGTTGAGGGACTCCCAGGGGTGGACTGACCATTCGGGCACTCGGGCACTGCCCGAGAGCCCCATGCCACTAAGGGGCCCCATCAGGGTTGCCAGCCTCAATAAAACCAGGGACAGTATGTAACAATCTGTGTTTTTTTAAAAATCCCAAGATTATAGCTGCCCCGCCTCTCCAGTACCTTTTCAGTGTGTGTATGTGTATTCTGTGTGTGTATACTGTGTGTGTATATTGTGTGTCTGTGTGTGTTTACTGTGTGGCCCCATAATCTATTGCCTGGGGGTCCCATAATCTCATATTGCCTGGGGGCCCCATAATCTCCTATTGCCTGGGGGCCCATAATCTTCTCCTATTGCCCAGGGGCCCCATAATATCCTATTGCCTGGGGGGCCCATGAGTTGTCAGTCTGCCCCTGGGGACTTCCCTCTGTATTCATCGGAGATGAAGCCTTCGCTCTTGGCAAGCACCTGATGAAGCCATTCCCCCAAAGGTCCCTCCCCCCGGAGAGGAGGGTGTTTAACTACCGGCTGGCCAGAGTGAGAAGAGTTGTGGAGAATGCCTTCGGGATTATGGCCAGCCGGTTCCATTTGTTCCTCTCGGCCATCAATATGGTGGACTATAAAATCAATTATCTCATCATGTCTTTTTTTTTAGCATTTTTTATCAATATAATTCATTTTTTTTTGTTATTTTAGGCATATTTACCCAATTTTTGTTTAGACAACTTTGTTTTTTACAACAGGGTTTTTTCACACATAATAAAAAAAAAACACAACTCTGGAACTTACAAAGTTCACCATGTCAAAAAATGTGCTGGTGATGTCACCCATGTAAAAGCAAAATTTAGCAGATGCACACAAATTGTGAGACCAAATGGGTAAAGTCAACATGTGCTATCTCCCATCATGGGGGATCAATGGACGTGTTTTGTGTGTGCAATCCCTTCCTCTCACAAATTAGCATTATAAGGAAGGGGTTGCAAACACAAAACAAATACATTGAGATCCCTGATGGCAGATAGCACATGATGACACATCGTGTGCATCTGCTAAATTTGGCTTTTACTATTTAACAACTTGAAAAAACTAAAAAATAGAAAATTTTCAAATGAAATGAAGAACATGATTGATGTTTTAGACAAAAAGTGATTATATTCTCCCCAAAACATCAATCATGTACAAAGAGAGAAAAATTGGTCTTTGGACTTTCTTGGCACAATAATCACTGTAATTGATATAGTTAAAAATCTAATTTATTAAAGATTCTTTAAAATGTGAAAGTATAAAAAGACAGATACAGAAATCAGCTCATAATCACACATTTACAAGTTATACACTCCATACATAGCTCTGTAGTGTAGGAATCAATTAAACAATAATTGGGACTACCAATCCTGTTTACATACGGTTGTATTGTAATTAACAAGGAGCTATGCAGCGATAACAAACGGTATCTAAAAGGTCAGGATACCTAGGGCTGCAACCGCTCGTTTCCTTCCCTACGCGTCGCCGTATGTACCCAGCGGCCGCCTTGAATGACGTCACATCGGCTCCTCCAATTGGTGTCCACAAGCGGGGCGTATGTACAAGAGATGCCCTCAGCGTCTCCTTCCCCACGATCTACACTATCAGTCGCTCCTATCTGAGCGGCTCTGTGGGCATATCCCGCTGGTTACAAGTGTCTGTCAGCTTTGTTTCAGCAAGAGGTACGTGACTGCACAGCCCAGATACCAATATATCACCCTGATATTCTTCCAAATGCTCATTTTTTTTTTTTTCTCTTTTGCGTCTATCTTTCCGGCGTCACAGCCATACGATCTGGATCTGGAACAGCATCCTAACTCCATACACAGGCGAGGTTTATCTGAGGCCCGATACAATCCTCTGTCTGCCCCTGACTGAGGCCATATCCTCTTTGGCTATATACTTCTCATTGGATTATTTCAGCAAATTGCTGAATGTTGAGACATTGGGTGAAGACATTGTTTTATCCCTTCTGCTGATACATACATTTACAAACATGATTATGGTAAGTGAAGTGCATCTTTAATTAATTAATCACTCTGCATATTTAATATTTAGGGTAAATCTTAAGACAACATCCACAATTATCTCCTATTGCTATTTTCTACTAGGTGGGTTAATTATCCATTAATACCAACCACATAGGTTATTTTAATTAATATGCATGTAACATCCCTGCAATTTATCTTCCTCTTTTGATGCACCGGAAACATATTGCCACACATACTGCCTAAGTTATTGGCAGTACGCTGCCAACTATCCTATGATGTATACAGAAATAAAACAGTCTGTTCATTAATTAATACAACTAGATAGACTACATTTATATGATACTTACAATAGATACCTGTAGTCATACACATGGAAGTGTTTTTCTACACCAGCCCATCATTTTTCTACTGACCCCTTTGGATCATTCCCCAGGTATACCCAATGGCCTCTAATTTTAATTGCATTTCTCACTTTTCCCCACCACCGCCCACCTCCCTTCCCTTTCCTTTTCCTTCCCCCCTCTCTCCCTCTCCTTTCCTCTCTCCCCCTTCTTTTCTTTCCTCCCCTTTCCTTTCCCTTCCTCCCCCTTTTCTCCCCCTATCCTTCCTTCTAATACCTGCCTTTTTCTTTTTTTCTCCCCCCTTCCTCTTCCCTCCCCCCCTCCCAGTTCTTGTCCTCCCCTCCCCCCCCTCCTTTGTCTGCGACAGTCATATTCTCTTGGATACAAACAGACTTATTAACTATATTTTCTGTCTACTCTCATGACTATCATGTTACATACGTCCCCATAGTATATGAATATTACCTAGGCCCTGTGGGAACAGTACCATCTGATGGGCCCCGTTGGCAGTGTCATTTAATTTGTGTTATCATGGATGTTATTACCCAGCTAAAGTTTTTTGTAGCTAATCTATGCCAGCTATTTATTGAATAAACTATTGAATAAACTAGATTTTTAACTATATCAATTACAGTGATTATTGTGCCAAGAAAGTCCAAAGCCCAATTTTTCTCTCTTTGTACACAAATATGATAGGACGTGGCACCTAGTACTCTATATGTATCTACATTACCACTATGTGTTGATACTCTAGCAATTTAATTCTTAATATGGGTGGAAGCACCCGGGCAATCTTAATTTAGTGGTTTTTGACCAATCAAACCCCCCCTCTTTTTTCTAACGCTGTGGCTAATACGCTATACTTTCCATTCATTCAGGATTTTTTTCTCTCTCTTTTCTTGATTTCCTTTGGTTGCTCTGTATTGCTATAATACTTCCTCTCGCTATGGAATTTGTCGGTTCAGGCTGGTTGGGTTACATGACGGAGATCCAAACTAACCGTAACACAGATACTGAACAGGAAATAGGGATAAACCAGTATATGGCCAAACTAAAACATTCCCTCAAAAAGAAATCTAACTTGCACTGGCACATAGAGTTCCTACAATATGTATGGGAGAATATTAATCCCCTTGGTTTAAGAATCCAACTATATCCATCGTTTCAAGTAACATCCCCAGAATTTAAACTCGCATGGGAGAACGTATTGACCCAATGTAGCTCGGAACTCATGAAACTCCTAATCTCTTATTATCAAACGGAACTGAACACCTTGGATCAGGAGAACATTAGGGATCACGCGTCATTCTCCAAACGGATTCAAGAAATTAAAGATTATATAACAAGGATCACTAGAGATATTATCTATAAAAAACATAATAAGTTATTGAAGGATCGACTGGCCTTCTCTGAAGGCTTTGCATACGACTGGCATAACCCAGCACAAATGAAAGGTTCCAGAAATTATCGCCGTGTAACAAGAACGAATACTAATGATAGGGCTACGGACGAGGATACTGAATCAGATTCATCATTCAGATCTGCTTCCTCCCTCCCTAGACAAGGCCAAAAAAACACCACCAACCTTCGTAACAATTTAGGAGCACGAAAACGGGACTATGGTGGAGGTTCCTATACACCCTCCTCCAAAAAACGTCCCCCCAACTCAGACACCAACTTACCTTATCCCCAAAAACAAGGCTGCACAACACAACAGAATGAGAGATCACTATCACAGCCCAAATATTTGGGCGCTACAGCCTTACAAGCAATTAAAATTTTGAACACTCAAGCACAAACACAAAATACTTCACAATCCAATACCACAGGCCCTACTGAGGTAGGCCGAACAAATACAACTCCTATTGACTTAGCCCAATCCCAAGGATTTAGTTCTCAAATCACCTTCCCACCTCTTACACAACGTCCCTCTCACACCAGACAGAGCACATTGGATGCACATATTCAATCACACACTACACAGGCAAATTTTCAGTCACCCATGGACAAGACTTACTTGACAGATTTATTCAAACTATCAACCACAACTGCCTTAACGTCAAATTCACGGTCTCCACCCACCTTCAACGGGTAACCTTTTTAGACCTAACCATTTTCAAAGACAATGAGAACTGTCTAGCCTCTACCCTTTATAGGAAGGAAACCGCAGGGAACACCCTGCTACACGCCAATAGCGCCCACCCTAGACCGCTCATTAAAAGTATCCCATATGCACAATACCTGAGATTACGACGTAATTGTACTCATACAGAGGAATTTAAATCCCAAGCGGATATGCTCCACACCAGGTTATTGGCGAGGGGATACACTAAAACGCTATTATGTAGCGCCTATAATAAAGCTATACGTCAGTCAAGAAGCTCCCTATTATTTAAGAAAAAATCTACCACTGCCAATCCCCCGGTGAGATTTATTACAAGATTTTCGCAACAGCATGAGCAACTCCGCGGTATCCTAAGCAGACATTGGCCGATCCTCCAAGAGGACCCTATCAGTAAAAAATACATTGGCCCCTGCCCACAAATCACCTTCAGAAGGACTAGATCCCTGGGTGATAAATTAACCTCTAGTCATTATGCAATTACCCCAAAACACAAACAACCGAAACAAGGGATCTCCCAATGTGGCAAATGTCCCTTTTGTCCATGGGTAAAAGAAGGGAAAACATTCCTATTACCGAATGGGGAAACCTTCACCCCAAAATTCCATGCAAATTATGATACCGAAGGAGTTGTGTATCTTATGTTGTGCCAATGTGGCGCCTTTTATGTAGGCAAAACCATCAGACACCTATGATGCAGAATCAAAGACCATGTCTACTATTCAGCGGAGGGAAAGATGGTGACAGCAGTTAGTAAGCATTTAGACCTATATCACAGATTTGAAGTCTCCCTGATTTCATCGTTTTGGCAGTGGTTTCAAAAGATTACAGGGGTGGAGACTGGGACAAACAAGTGTGCCAAAGAGAAACTATGTGGATAGAACACCTCGGTGCCACATACCCCCCTGGCATCAATGAGGCTCACATATACAAGCCTTTTTTATAGCACACACCTTGCTACTCCAATCGCTTTACTCTTCGCTCTTGGGGTCTCTCTCCCCCCCCCCTTTTCCACCCCCCCCTTTTTTCCCCTTCCCTCTCTCTATAGTTGCTTAATATTATGTATTTTATTTATGTACCCATGGTAAACTTAGATATTTTTTGCTTTATTTACTCACGAATCTCCATTGTTCATACACTTGGTGGTTCTTGCTGCTTTCTAATGTTATTTATTTATTTATTTTTATTTCTTCATTATTATTTTTCATCCTGATTATTGCTATGGAGATATCTTTATTTCTTTATTATTTTTCATCCTGAATATTTCTATGGAGATATAGCCGCTTTCAATACTAACATTATGCTTTATTGATTATATTATATATATATATTATAGCTTTAATCATATCTATTCGAGTTGTGAGTTCATCACATCTACTGCCACGATACCCATGGAGAGTGTATCCTGCATCGCCTGGGTTTCCCTTCATTACTATGCGGCCGCCCAGCGCCACGCCCCCTATTGAGGGTGATTGGCGCATCATGGTATCACTGGTTGTCAGGATACCTAGGGCTGCAACCGCTCGTTTCCTTCCCTACGCATCGGTGGTATCCATGCCGATGCAGTGGGTTGGGACATGCGCGGTATGCACCCAGCGGCCGGCTTGAATGACGTCACATCGGCTCCTCCGATTGGTGACCACAAGCGGGGCGTATGTACAAGAGACGCCCTCAGCCTCTCCTTCCCCACGATCTACACTATCAGTCGCTCCTATCTGAGCGGCTCTGTGGACATATCCCGCTGGTTACAAGTGTCTGTCAGCTTTGTCTCAGCAAGAGGTACATGACTGCACAGCCCAGATACCAATATATCACCCTGATATTCTTCCAAATGCTCATTTTTACTTTTCTCTCTTTTGGGTCTATCTTTCCGGCGTCACAGCCATACGATCTGGATCTGGAACAGCATCCTAACTCCATACACAGGCAAGGTTTATCTGGGGCCTGATACAATCCTCTGTCTGCCCCTGACCGAGGCCATATCCTCTTTGGCTATATACTTCTCATGGGATTATTTCAGCAAATTGCTGAATGTTGAGACATTGAGTGAAGACACTGTTTTATCCCTTCTGCTGATACATACATTTACAAACATGATTATGGTAAGTGAAGTGCATCTTTAATTAATTAATCACTCTGCATATTTAATATTTAGGGTAAATCTTAAGACAACATCCACAATTATCTCCTATTGTTATTTTCTACTAGGTGGGTTAATTATCCATTAATACCAACCACATATTTAATTATTTTAATCAATATGCATGTAACATCCCTGCAATTTATCTTCCTCTTTTGATGCACCGAAACATATTGCCACACATACTGCCTAAGTTATTGGCAGTATGCTGCCAATTATCCTATGATGTACACAGAAATAAAACAGTCTGTTCATTAATTAATACAACTAGACTACATTTATATGATACTTACAATAGATACCTGTAGTCATACACATGGAAGTGTTTTTCTACACCGGCCCATCATTTTTCTACTGACCCCTTTGGATCATTCCCCAGGTATACCCAGTGGCCTCTAATTTTAATTGCATTTCTCACTTTTCCCCACCACCGCCCACCTCCCCCCCTTCCCCTCCCTTCCCTTTCCTTTTCCTTCCCCCCTCTCTCCCTCTCATTTCCTCTCTCCCCCTTCTTTTCTTTCCTCCCCTTTCCTTTCCCTTCCTCCCCCTTTTCTCCCCCTATCCTTCCTTCTAATACCTGCCTTTTTCTTTTTTTCTCCCCCCCTCCTTTTCCCTCCCCCCAGTCCCAGTTCTTGTCCTCCCCCCTCCTTTGTCTGCGACAGTCATATTCTCTTGGATACAAACAGACTTATTAACTATATTTTCTGTCTACTCTCATGACTATCATGTTGCATACGTCCCCATAGTTTATGAATATTACCTAGGCCTTGTGGAAACAGCACCATCTGATGGGCCCCGTTGGCAGTGTCATTTAATTTGTGTTATCATGAATGTTATTACCCAGCTAAAGTTTTTTGTAGCTAATCTATGCCAGCTATTTATTGAATGTTTTGTCTATTTCAGTAATCTGTTCTGTGCTCTTGAAGAAGCGCTTTGGCGTGCAACATGTCGAGCAAATTTTATATACCGCTTGTTATCGCTGCATAGCTCCTTGTTAATTACAATACAACCGTATGTAAACAGGATTGGTAGTCCCAATTATTGTTTAATTGATTCCTACACTACAGAGCTATGTATGGAGTGTATAACTTGTAAATGTGTGATTATGAGCTGATTTCTGTATCTGTCTTTTTATACTTTCACATTTTAAAGAATCTTTAATAAACTAGATTTTTAACTATATCAATTACAGTGATTATTGTGCCAAGAAAGTCCAAAGCCCAATTTTTCTCTCTTTGTACACAAATATGATAGGACGTGGCACCTAGTACTCTATATGTATCCACATTACCACTATGTGTTGATACTCTAGCAATTTAAAAAAACATCAATCATGTTCTTCGTCTGTCCAGCCGATTTCTCATGCTGTCAATTTGTTTTCGCATTCCATCAATTTGGCCATTCCACACCATTATCTGCCCAATGAGTCTTTGTGCACTGTCTGTGCTAAATGTGCTGTGCTAAATGGCTCCACCGTTTGGCCTTCCACAACCAGAACATCACCTAAAATTTGTGGAGAACAATGTATTTAGAAATATGCACGCCTAAATAGATTACCTTAAGCTGGGGTGTCAGACACTCACTTGGTGGGGTGCAAATCTCGTCCACTTCCTCCATGTCTCCTTCCTCCAGATCCTCGGGTGGGCGTGGTCCTGGGCTTGGGGTAATTCCTGATTCAGGCTGGTGACTTTGGGGGGTCCTGGGATCCTCTGACTGTTGTCTGAGTCTTTTCTCCCCTATGAGAATGAAACAAAAGGTATACTTAACACAGTGATATTTCAGACCAGAAATAGGAATATGAAACCTTGCTTTGAAGTAATAGACAATTGCCTGTTTGTAAAAAAAAAAAAAAACGAAGACAGGATTCAAATTCCCTTTTAACAAAACTGCAATACTTTAACATTTTTGTCCAAGTTTCACAGATGGAGACACCTCAAGTATCCCCTGGAGCCCCTGTGTGGATTACCCTCAAAAATGTTCTCTGGTGTCACACAGTACACTAGTGCTCCTGAGTCCAGATGTGGAAACAGCTGCTGTGTCCTGTCCTTACATTACACTGAATCACTTTTTATTAAGCATTCTAGTTTCAAACATATCTACACAACAACCAAAACTTCCTTTAATAATACAACAAATTATCAAGACCTAAATGTATGTAGAACCCTTTACCATCTTATTTTTTGCCAAACGAACGACATTTTATTATAATCATATGTAATTTCAAAAGAACGATCTTTATGAACGATGCTGTATAAACGAAAAGCATATGGATCAGCATGCAAGTTAAGTATCTCAAAAGGAACACACAACAAGTACTTACTTTTTTTAAGCACCTTCTTGATTCGGCAATATTGTTCTGGCTCCCCAGTTTTTAGATCAGACCAGTGCTTCCTCAATTGTTCTTTAGCCCGTTTAATTCCAAATTTTTGCTCAATAGTGGTGAAAACTGAGGACATTATTTTGTCCTTCCACATATTGGGCCTGGTGTATAGTCCTTTTTTGCCATCATAGTCCTGCCTCCTCAATATGGCCACCATCTCCACCGTCTCTTCAAAGGCCATGTTGGTGGCCTTATATCTCCTCCTGGATCTGGATGTTTGTGGCTCCGGGCTTTCCTCCGCGCTAGTTCCAGATAATCTCTCCACCATCTTTCTCTATATACTCCCACTGCGCAACGAAGAGTGAAGGGGTGGGGAAAAATCATCCTAAAGAACGTCAGGGGCGGGCGACGCAGGCTGAGCATGACACATGCGCAGTGTATATAAAGCTAGTACGCTGGCCTACGTATGTCTGAACGGAAGTAGCAAGCGTCATAAACGAAGGTAAAGATTTAAATGTGGGTGTTTGTGTGTGTGTGTGTGTGTGTATGTACCCTATATTCTGTAAAAAATAATACTGGGAGTTTGAACTGACATTACAGTTTTTATTTTGTGTCTTTTCTTTCAGATAAAATGAATCCCTTTAAGGAGGAGTATTTTTTGAGTCATTTTATTGACCTCTATCAAGAGAACCGAAACCTGTGGGAGGTCAAGCACCCCTTGTATTTCAATAAGCAAGCAAGGCAGGCAACACTGGGGAGACTTCTGGAGTTTGTAAAGACTCGAGTCCCCCAGGCAGACATTAAGTTAGTGGAAAATAAAATTGGGATCTTGCGGAATATGTACAGGCGGGAACACAAGAAGATACAGGATTCCCTCAAATCAGGAGCAGCAGCAGACAAGGTTTATGTCCCCAAGCTGTGGTAGTACCCCAAACTGAGATTTCTGGATGACCAGACAGAAGCAAGGCAATCGCTTTTGACCCTTCTCTCCACCCTTCCCTCCACCCTCCCCTCCACCCCAGCTGAGGCGTCCCAGGAAGAACGGGCCCTTTCATCCTCGATGAAGTGGATGCGCCCAGCTGCAGCCAGGTATACTTTTTTGGTAATTTTGGATTGTGTAAATATTAATGATGTAAACTAAAATGTATGAATTGCTTACAAATCAATGATTTAATCACAATTATTATTATGTATACATATCACTAGACAGTAGTGGCCAAAAATGTACTTCAAAGATTGGTGAACAGCTAGAATAATGGTGGGGTCAAAATGATAGCCTTTTCTATTTGTTTAAAATTATATTTGCAAGTCATGAGTTGAAAATTGTGTGTGATTGAGGAAGCAAAAATTACAACTATGTTCCTTTTTTATACACAGGATGAGCTCAGCCAGGAGGAGGCCGTGCCCAGTGGTAGAGAGGAGGAGGCCTTGCCCAGTGGTAGAGAGGAGGAGGCCATGCCCAGTGGCAGGCAGGAGGTGGCTGGGCCCAGTAGAAGCCTCACCGAATGCCAGGTGCCTCCCCTCCGCATTACCACCAATAGGCCCAGGAAGATGACCTGGATAGAGGAGGAATCACTTGCCCTCATTCGGGAAGCCAGCCAAATACTCAGTAACCCCCCCAATGCTGAAGAGGCCTATGGTACTTATTTGGCCACCAGGTTGATGGAACTTGAGAAGGGGCAATGCCTCCTCTGTGAGGGGATTTTTTATGAGGCCCTTCAGAAGGGGTTGAGGGGCCAGCTTACTCAAACAAGCCATATTTCGGATGAAGCCCCTCCTCCTCCTCCTCCTGCCACAAGTACACCATCAGAGGCACAGCCTTCAAGGAAGGCTGCAGAGAAGCGTGGAGGAAAGGCTGCAGGGCAGCGTGCAGGGAAGGCTCCACGGAAGAGTCGAAACTGATTGCCTGGCTTCAGTCTGGTCTGACAGAAGACGCAGATTGTGCTCCCTATTCTATGGACTCCGCAAGATCCCAATTTTGATTTCCACTGGCTTGATGTGTGCCCTGGGGGACAAAAGGCTTCACAAATTCCAAAAGTGTCACCAGCGTTGCCTTCCTCATTTATGTTTTTCCTAGAATAAATGGCTATTTTATTTACCTAAAATTATTTACTATGTGTTTTTATTCAAAAAGGAAATTTTGTTTGTGAGTAGGCAGGTACATGTCAAAAAGACTATGGGGGTTATTTACAAAAGGCAAAATCATTTTGCAATTCAAGTGCAAACTACAAGTGCAAAGTGCACTTTAAATTGCACTGCAAGCGCACTTGTTGGAAGTGCAGCCCCTGTAAATCTGAGGGGAAGATATGAAATGAGGGGAAGGTTAAGGTTCATAAACAATACAAGATAATAATGTTATTGTGGTAACTTGAAACTCCTAAAAAAATTACACATTTAAATCAATAGATTTTTGATAATTTTTCACAAATTGTAAAATATATATTGTGGAAATAAAAAAGTTAAAAAGATGAGTGAAATAAATAATTTGCTACATTATTTATGGAGATCTGGCTTTTAAAAACTATAATATTAGTTATGACATGAGGATAAATAATGAAGAAAGTAGTTTGTGAGAACTCTGTGTGAATATAAGCAGAAAAACAACTTCATTCTTCTCGCATTATAAAGAAGAAAAGAATGCGCTGTATTAAAAGATCACAGAATTAGCAGTGTGAGGAATGTGCTAGCTTCAATACAAAGGCTAGTTTTACCAGACCGAGCGCTTCCGTCTTGTACTTGCTTCAGAGCATGCGTCAGTTTTGGTCCGTCGGACTGGCACACAGACAAATGGTTTGTGCGCTAGAAAGCCGAGTCTGTCGGAAAGATTTGAAACATGTTTCATTTCTAGGTCCGTCGAACTTTTGGGGAAAAAAAGTCAGCTGGAGCCCACACACGATCGAATTATCCGACTGAGTCCGGTCCGCCGGACCAAGTCTGCCGGAAAGTCTGCTCGTGTGTATGCGGCATGAAGGGGATTATTAAAAGGTATATTTTCTGGGACTATTTGGGAATTAATGGAAGATGTATTTTCCTGGACTATACCTACTGGGGGTGATGGTATTAGCTTGTTTTGTAATGACTTATCCAAAATGTTGATTAGGGTATCTCCTCAGTTATTTTGTGTGTAATGACTATGTGATGTTGAAGGAGTAGCAGATTGGGTCAATCTTTTATTATTATTGTTGTTAGGGTTAGTATTATGATGAGATTTCTTAAGGGGGGGCTTTAAAAAACCCTACCTATTTTATGATCCTCAATTGCCCTCTCTAATTTTTTATTTTTTTTATCTGCTATTTTATCCTCGATCTTTAGTAAATTTTTAGTTAACACTTCGTGCCATTTGCCATAAAGACAGGAAGTATTCAATTTGTTTACCTCTACTTCACTTTCTTGGACCCTTGTTTGGGCTATTCCTTTTTCTTTTTGTTTGTTGTATAATTAATTTAATCCACTTTGTAGTACAAAATTCAGCTAGCATTTACAACTCTTTTTAAAGGTCAGGGTCTAAAAAATGACATTGCTTTTTAATACGTAGACCTCTAGGAGAAATTCCTAGGTCTAGGTATTGTGGTAAAAAGGACCACTGTGTGTTTCCATGTTCTCTAGCATGCTGTAATTTGAGGAATGCTTTCCTCATATTTTTCTCAAATTCCTCTGTATGAGGCGGGGTTGATTTTTGGATAGATATGGTGCTAGATTCCATTCGGCCTCCTTGTGTAGAATAATTGTTGGACATTCTAGCTCTATTAAAAATAGACTGTAATCTATTCTGTCTACTATTCTCTATCTAAAAAAAAAATAAAATAAAATAAATTAATCTTATTATTAGTAAACAACTCAGTATTATCTCTCAAATCAGTTGTGCATTCTGAGTTGTTTACTAATTATATTATCTCTCAAATCAGTTGTGCATTCTGAGTTGTTTACTAATTATAAGATTCATTTCAGGGGGAATGATCCGAGATGTGTCAATAATTGTTCAGTTCCTCCCACCCTTGATGCCCAGGCCTTTTAAATTCCCTTTGGTCTGTCCTGTCATATAACTTAACAAAGCGCAGGCGTGCAAAACATGTCGTCATTGCGACAGGACCATTGGCATTAACTTGCTATCCAGGCGTGTGGTTCACCAGCTGCTTCCTCCCAAGGCATTTCTGGCTTAGCGAGTGATATCATCGCTAGAGGCCAGACACCGACACCTTCCTCCCTCGGAGTTACAGCTTGGCAACAGCCTTTCTCCTGGTCCTGGTTTCCTGTGTGTCCCCACAATGTGGCAGATCAACTTCTCGGGTTGTCGGGCAGTCACCATCTGGTTAGCTGGTTACCGTTGCTGCCATCCAACCCTAGTGAGACACATCCTGGACCTCTCTCAGTGGAGTGCAGGTTAGCTGCTGTTTACACACACCTCTGGCACTGGAATTGCTTAAAACCTTTATCCTTTATCAATAAACATTGAGCTTACACAATAACTATGTGTGGTTTACATAAGTATTTGTCTCATATAAGTAGTGGTTTCACCAATGACCACATGCCTTTTTGAGAAAACATTGTGGATCCAAGCGCTTTTAGGAATTTTTGCTGCTTGTTTTATCAGCCAAGATGGCGACTGCTCCTCCACAACAGATGCCACATGGAGCCTGCTCATCCAGGCCCACTACAAGCACAAACCCTAATCCTGCACCTTAGGACTCACAGTCACCTGCCTGCATCCCAGCCCAGGTCAGTACCTCTCCTGCTTCCACAGAGTCTTTGATTGAACAGACTCTAGATGATTTACTGCTCTCCCAGCAATTACCTTCACCAGCTAGCCCCGTGGTCTCTGACCCTATGCACAGCTATCCCCCTGTGGAAGACATAGATCAGCAGACTCTATTCACAAGATTGTCAGCACTGTTAGATCAGGGCTGGCCAAAATTGTGTAGCAGATTACTAATACAATTAAAGCAGACCTGCAGGGGCTGGGGGCTCGGATGGATAATATTGAGAAGAAGAAGCTGGAAGAGACTGCCACCTACTGATCAAAATAAATCTTGCACTGAGAGTTTCAAACAACAACTGGATCAAGCCCTGGCAAAGATAGATGATCTGGAGAATAGATGGAGGAGATATCATTTCTGTATACGGGGCTTGCCTGAGTCTGTGAAAGATGTAGACGCTACTGTTCATATGCTTATGAAAGACCTTCTCCCGGACCTACCTTCCCATCGCTTGGATCTGGACAGGGCTCATCAGATCCTACAACCTCAGCATCCAGAGGGCCCTCCATGGGACATAATAGTTAAACCACACTATTATATAACAAAAAAGCTAGTGATGCGGAAAGCCAGAGAAGTTTCTGTTCTATCCCTCCTGGGTCATGACATCCGAGTGTTTGGGGACATTTCTCTATTTACAGCTCAGAAAACACAGAACCCTAAAAACACTACTGGCGGTTCTAAAGTGCAAGGCAATTAAATACAGATGTGCGTTCCCTTTTCAATTGTCCTTCACTTATTCCAACCGACAGCACTGTTTTTCTTCCTTTGCGGAGGGTGAACCCCCCCTACTAGGGCTCTGACTCATTTCCCAGGAAGGCTCTGCTATGGGCTCCCCCACTTCCACTAGCCTAGACCGCTCTGGAAGTTCAACCCACCCGCTCTTTCCGCTGTGCCATCAAGTCTCCTCTGGTCGCTGCGGTTTGTCTAGACTTCCTTAAAGATGTAAATGTGTCCACATTGCATGAATCCAGATTAACTTTCTTTGCAAACATTCTGCAAGTCTGCTGCAAGTTCTGGTTCAGTTATGTTGTGTAATAGTTATCTCACTGCAGGGGTCATTGCGGCTGTATTTTCATCATTGCTCCCTGTTGTGTGTAAAGTTTTTCTTTAATTGGTGCTGGGACAGCCATAGAATCACTTTGGGAATGGTGTGCAGAGAGGTTAGCGGTATCCATGAGATCTGATATGGAATTTCCGGGAGGTAGAAATCAAGGAGTGACTAACCCTAATATCCCATTGGTGTAGCACAATTTGGAATGTTTTATTTTTCCTTTTTTTATATGCTGAGATTTAGCAGAAAATGTGTGTATTTAACGAGGGGTAGAAATAGAAACCTCAAAGACCCGGCGCAAGAAACCTGGTAGTTCCACCACTGTATAGAGGACTAAAAATCCCAGCAATACAGTAACAATGCAGAATACCACCAGCTATGGGGGGTGTATATAGAGAGCCATGCATTGTATATAGAGAGATGATTGCACTGTACTGTGTTGTAAAGAGATCCATGTACTGCACTGTATACAGAGAGACCCATGCATTGTACTGTAAACAGAGAGATCCCTTTCATGGGAAATAGGAAAAGGTGGATACTTTTGTCATGATCTATAATGGGCTCACCTCACTCTACAGAGGTCTCAGGTCGTATGACCTTCCAGGTCTAGGCAAGACATATATCCCTGACAGTAAAGCAGAGAGATGAGCGGAGGGTTCCCCCACTACTGGTTTCTCTATTGTGCTTGGTCTATGAATGACTAGATTTGCCTCCTACATTGTGTGCAATGTATACCATTTCCCTCTTACATTCTGTTGATGCCTTCTAAAACTTTATTCCTGGCTGGCTATTCTCTGCAATCTCTGTATCTATGCATCTGTTGCCCCTCGATCTGAAAACACAATGATTCTCATCATGGGATTCCCATCATGGGATGCCCCAATATGCATTGTAACCTGGGGGACAGGTAACAGGTACAAAGTTTCCTGGGTTGAGCAGTCTTTCAGGCACAAATACCAAATTCAGTTAGGTAATGACAAACAGGGCAGTGTTTATTTTTGATATATACAAGTCTATATATAGGTGCTGCACAATGTTCCAGAAAACAAATAGGAACAAAAATAGCCAAACAAAAACCTAGCCGTGTCTCGGCGCTAACTATACAATATGTACAGGACCTAACTACCAGGCTGCACAAGCCTACAGCTTGTCAGCTTCCACATACACAGCTTAACCACTTCGCACCCGCGCTATAGCCAAAAGACGGCTACAGCACGGATGCCAATTGCCGGGAGGGTGTCCCTGGATGTCCTCCTGTTTACTTCCCCTCTGTGCACCACCGTGGGCGTGCATCGGGGAAGTTCTGTGCTGGCCGTGTCCCTTGGACACAGCCAATCACAGATCGTGCTAAATGGCCAATCACAGCGGCCATTTAGCACTCGATTGGCATGTCCAATGGGAGGTGATCTCATATGTAAACATATGAGATCATCTCTCATCGCCGACTGTGCCTCCTCACACAGAGACAGCGTGTGAGGAGGGAGAGCGAACGGCTGCAGCGATGAGTGCACACACAAAAAAAATGAAAATTCAGTGCCCACAGTTCCTGTCAGTGCCGTCTGTCATGCCATCTGTCCCCAGTGCCATCTGTCCCCAGTGCCACCTGCCCCCAGTGCCACCTATCAGTGCCAACTGTCCCCAGTGCCACCTATCAGTGCCATCTGTCCCCAGTGCCACCTATCGGTGCCATCTGTCCTCAGTGCCATCTGTCCCCAGTGCCACATATCAGTGCCATCTGTCCCCAGTGCCACCTGTCAGTGCCATCTGTCCCCAGTGCCACCTGTCAGTGCCATCTGTCCCCAGTGCCACGTGCCATCTGTTATCAGTGTCACGTGTCATCAGTGCCACGTATCATTGCCATCTGTCAGTGTCACGTGCCGTCAGTTATCAGTGTCAAGTGTCATCAGTGCCACATCAGTGTAACGTGTCATCAGTGCCACATATTAGTGCCATCTGTCACCAGTGCCACGTATTAGTGCCATCTGTCATCAGTGCCACGTATTAATGCCATCTGTCATCAGTGCCACATATCAGTGCCATCTGTCAGTGTCACGTGCCATCAGTTATCAGTGTCAAGTGTCATCAGTGCCACGTATCAGTGCCATCTGTCATCAGTGCCACATCAGTGTCACATGTCATCAGTGCCACATATTAGTGCCATTTGTCATCAGTATCATGTGTCATCAGTGCTATGTATTAGTGCCATCAGTGCCACGTATCAGTGCCATCTGTCATCAGTGCCACGTATCAGTGCCACGGTGCTCCAGGGCCTTCAAAAGTGTAATAGGTAGTCAACAAGTTAGATGTGTAAGATGTGTAATTTATTCTCCTAGAACACCTGATGGCGCTTCCTTCATGTTGGGCCTCTCTATGTGGCTAGGCTGTGAAAAAGTCCCACACATGTGGTATCCTAATACTCAGGAGGAGTAACAGAGTGTATTTTGTGGCATTATTTGTGGTATACACATGCCATGTGAGAGAAATAACCTATTACAATGACAATTTTGTGGGAAAAAAATCTTCATTTTGCAAAGAATTGTGGGAAAAAATTACAACATCAAAAACCTCACCATGCATCTTACTACCTACCTACTACTACTATTGTCTACTTTCAAAAAAAGGGTCATTTGTGGGGTATTTGTACTTTCCTGGCTTGTTTGGGTCGCAAGAAATGAGATCAGGCCATCAGGTGTGATCAATTTTTTATGATTTCCACCACAGCTTGTAGACTCTATAACTTTCACAAAGGCCAAATAATATTCACTAATTTTTACCAGAGATATGTAGCAGTATAAATTGTGGCCAAAATGTATGAAGAAAAATGAATAATTTGCAAAATTTTATCACAGAAACGAATAAAAATGCGTTTTTTTTTTTTTCAAAATTTTCGGTCTTTTTTCATTTATAGCGCAAAAAACAAAAAACCCAGAGGTGATCAAATACCACCAAAATAAAGCTCTATTTGTATGAAAAAAAAGGACAAAAAATTCATTTGGGTACAGTGTTGCATGACTGAGTAATTGTCATTCAAAGTGAAGCTGAAAATTGGTCTGGGCAGGATGGGGGTTTAAGTGCCCAGTAGGCAAGTGGTTAATAGCTTTTTACCAACCTGTTATATATATATATATATATATATATATATATATATATATATATATATATATATATATATATATATATACATATATATATATATACACACACAAGAAAAAGAGAAAAAGTTGCGCTACTAGTGTCAAAGAATAAGAGATATGAAAATTAGTAGCCAGCATCAACAATATGACTAATTGTGAATAGAATAAAAAATAAAAAATGCAGCGCTGAAAGAATCACCTTGGGGTAGGAAATTCACTGGTGAAATAGTGAATGATACTGCAAATGTACAATGTATAAAATACAAAAAAAGTGCTCAGTGCATAAGTGAGGACAGTGGGTGAACTCATATGGCACAATCACAAAAACCAAAGGAATACATCATAGGTGTGCACAGCCTATTCCATTAGGGTGTGCATAGCCTATTCCATTAGGGTGTGCACCCCAAAGCTCAAACACACATGCCTTTCTCTGCAGCCTCAGCTGCACAGGGCAGTGAATGAATTCACAAACTGAAGCATAGTAAACACAGTTTAACCTCTTCCCGTCAGCCGTCATATGACGTCCTTGACTTTAAGCGGAAATATATGAATGATGCCTGCAGCTACAGGCATCATTCAGATATCGACATTTTCAGCCGGTGATTACCTACAACGTAAGAATGATCATAGTGGCTGTTCCACCGCTTGATCATTCTTACAGGCTGCGAGAGGGGACGTTAGCCCCCCGCCACCCTCCGTTGCTTCTACCGACTCACTGCTTCCATCGGTGAGTCGGAGACAGAATCCACCAACCCCGGATGTTTACCATAGAGATTTCCAGCAGACCAGATGGTCGCTGGAGTCTCTATGATCGTTTGGAGGCTGGCCGCATTGTTATGACGTCACGCCCAGCCTCTGCATTCAAATAAACGGCGCCACCTCGGCTGGAAAGCTGAGATCGTTTTATTTCAGGCTTCCCAGCCTAGAGGTGAGATGTGGGGTCTTATTGACCCCATATCTCACTGTAAAGAGGTCCGATCATGCCATATTCCTATTACAAGGGATGTTTATATTCCTTGTAATAGGAATAAAAGTAATAAAAAAAAAATGTTTTTTTTTAAAAAGAGTCAAACAAAAAAAATGAAGCAAATTCATACATAAGTCCTGCCCACATATGAAAACGGTGTTCAAATCACACATGTGAGGTATCGCCACAAATGTTAGAGCGAGAGAATAATTCTAGCCCTAAACCTCCTCTGTAATGCCCTGTACACACGGTCGGACATTGATCAGACATTCCGACAACAAAATCCTAGGATTTTTTCCGATGGATGTTGGCTCAAACTTGTCTTGCATACACACGGTCACGGTTGGTACTATAAATGAGGCAGTAGCCAATAGCTTTTGTCTCTTAATTTATTCTGAGCATGGATGGCACTTCGTGCGTCGGATTTGTGTACACACGATGGGAATTTCTGACAACAGATTTTGTTGTCGGAAAATTTTATAGCAAGCTCTCAGACTTTGTGTGTCGGAAATTCCGATGGAAAATGTGTGATGGAGCCCACACACGGTCAAAATTTCCGATAACAAGGTCCTATCACACATTTTCCGTCGGAAAATCCGACCGTGTGTACAGGGCATAACTCAAAACATGTAACCAGTAAAAAAAATTTAAAGCGTCGCCTATGGGGATTTTTAAGTACCGAAGTTTGGCGCCATTCCACGAGCGTGTGCAATGTGGAAGCGTGACACGTTAGGTATCTAATTACTCGGCACAACTTCATCTTTCACATTATGCAAAAACTTTGAGCTAACTTTACTGTTTTGTTTTTTTTTCCCCAAAAAAACGCGTTCGAAAAATTGCTGCGCAAATACCGTGCGAGATAAAAAGTTACAACGACCACCATTATATTCTCTAGGGTCTTTGCTAAAAAAAACATATATAATGTTTGGGGTTTCTGTGTAATTTTTTAGCAAAAAAATTATGATTTTTACATGTAGGAGAGAAATGTCAGAATTGGCCTGGGTGGCAAGTAGTTAATGGATACAGCGAACGAGTGTGTTCATTGTGTTCATTTAGAAAAGGAACTACCGTATTTATCGGCGTATAACACGCACTTTTTTCCCCTTAAAATCAGGGGAAAGTCACAGGTGCGTGTTATACGCCGATCCCCGCCGATCCCGAGCTGTCACATTTTCAAAATCGCGGACCGCGATTTGAAAATGGCGCCGCCGGAGCCGAAGTACACAGAGCCGGTCCTCGGCTGTTTCCGGCGGCTCTCGTTTACTTTCGGCTCCACTCGTAGTCCCGAGCGGAGCTATCCGAACCTACTCGGATAGCTCCGCTCGGGACTACGAGTGGAGCCGAAAGTAAACGAGAGCCGCCGGAAAGAGCCGAGGACCGGCTCTGTGTACTTCGGCGCCGGCGGCGCCATTTTCAAATCGCGGACCGCGATTTTGAAGCCCTGGAAGCAGGGACAGGGGATCCCAGGCTGCACTGGGGCAAGGCTGCACTGGGGAAGGCTGCACTGGGCAAGGCTGCACTGGGGAAGGCTACACTGACAAGGCTGCACTGGGGAAGGCTGCACTGGGGAAGGCTGCACTGACAAGGCTGCACTGGGGAAGGCTGCACTGACAAGGCTGCACTGGGGAAGGCTGCACTAATCCTGCACTGACAAGGCTGCACTGGGGAAGGCTGCACTGACAAGGCTGCACTGGGGAAGGCTGCACTGACAAGGCTGCACTGACAAGGCTGCACTGACATGGCTGCACTGGGGAAGGCTGCACTGACAAGGCTGCACTGACAAGGCTGCACTGGGGAAGGCTGCACTGACAAGGCTGCACTGAGAAGGCTGCACTGACAAGGCTGCAATGAAGGGCATTTGAATGTAAGTTTTTTTCCCTTCAACTTCCCTCCTAAAAGTTTTTTTTCCTTAAAATTCCCTCCTAAATTGGGGTGCGTGTTATACGCCGGTGCGTGTTATACGCCGATAAATACGGTATTTACTAACCCCTTCCCCCACTCTTCATCCTGAAACTTCCCCCGCAGCAGCCCAGGAGAGAGGAGAGGAGGGAAGCCAGAAGCACTGCACTGTGGGGGGGGGGAGCCCAGGAAGTAGGGGGAATCAGGAATGCACATAGTGATTAGGGTGTGCCCGGGCACACCTGGCACAGCCCCTGCGCACGCCTATGGAATACATATAGTCCATATAGTAATTACACATGAAGTGTTGTCTGACATAGGCCAATCAGCATCACAGTATGCCTATAATGCACATTAGAAAGTCAGTGGAAACTCTAATAAAAGATGAGGGAAAATTATGAATATACAATGTAAGGAGTGAGTTTTACACACGACACTCTGGGATGTGCATCCAACACCGGGGGGATGGGTATTCTTACCCAAAATTGTGGACACACACGCCAGAGGCGGTGGGTCAATCAAGCATAAAATGATCCTCCAAAGCAAACTCTCCAACCAGAACTCCTGCAGAGAAGATGATGTATACCAGCATCAACATCCAGGGGGGTCGGTGGTAAGTTGTCATAGTAGGGGCTCCAACAAGTAGGTGCTTGTTGTCATCCATATGGCAGCATGGATCATGGGAAAAAGGTAAAACAAAAAGGCCTCCACATAGTATAGATGAATTGGGATAAAAATGTATTCAAATAAAATAGGTAAAAAACGTACAAAACATCATTCAAGATACGTACATAGCGTGATCACAGACATCAAATAAAAAAAGCGTGGTATATAGAGCCAAGCAGGCTATGTACCTGACATGTTTCATACTAATGTTCTTCTACTGGGGCATAAACCTGCTGTTAGATACCACGCCAATATACGTCATATGACATTCCCCTAGAGACTGTCCAGCCAATCAGGGGCATGGAGCGACCATATCGTGTCATCACGTTGCCGGCGCGTGATGTCATCATCACGCACCGCTGGTAACAGCGATTGCGTTCCAAGCCTCATGTTGATTTCGTATCTCGGAAGTCATACATGGAATGGCATGGCAACAAAATGCTTCACGACAGTAACGCCCACACCACCAACAACCATCATGGAAGTCACACATAGGATGGCATGGCAACAAAATGCTTCATGAGAGTAATGCCCACATCACAAACAACACTCCAATATCACATGACCGCTAGAGTCATCAATGGTCACATCTATTGCAGAGTAAACTCTGTGCAGACATATGTCTCTCATGGGGAATGGTCAAATGTAAACAATATATAACAATCAGAAAATGCAGAATATTGGCCGCACCAGGTAACCAGTGATAAGCAGCTATTACAAGAAACCATATGTATGAATAACCAATGGAAAAAAGACATTTAATAAAATTACATCAAGAAATATGACAGAATGATGATACAAATCTAAGGGGAAATCTATTCTCTTCATAGCCAAGTATATATATTACCTATCCAAAAAGTGTTTCAGGAAGCACTGTAATAGATCATAAATGTTGTAACTGTAAGAGCCAATCAGGGCTCATATATATGGCGCAAAGGCACCAAGTAAGATATACTAATGTTTGTGACACCCAACTTATTGTATCATTACATATTGCCACTGCGGAGAGAATATCAACAATAGAAAATATATAATGAATATAGACAATAAATCTATGGAATGACCAAGTGCAAGCGTAATAAAGGGTTTTTTAGCTCAGGACTTATTTATAAAAGCATTGATATCCCAGTCAATGTTCAACCCATACGGGGAGTAACACTTGAGCTGGTATATCCAGAATGTCTCTAACTTGGAAACCCCTCTAATGTGTGATTCACCCCTCCAATGTGGGATAAATTTGTCGATCACCTGAAATTTGGTACCAATAGGGTTCTTATCATGAAAATGCAGATAATGTCTTGGTACACTATGGTTCGTGAGACCTTGTTTAATGCAAGCGGTATGCTCCTTGACTCTGACAGAAAATTATCTAATCGTACGTCCCACATACTGCTTTTTACATATACATGTGATGAGGTAGACAATGAAGCGTGTGGCACATGTAGTGAAATATTTCATTTGCTAAATTGCAGATGTGGTAGTGGATTCAAAACTGTCAGTCTTTCCATGTCCGCATACATTATGTATGCAGACGTTGCATTTCTGGCATGAGTAATACCCTTTCAAATCATGGAAAAATGTAGGTCTCATCGGAGGGTTAATTACATTTGGGGCAATCTGATTCCTAAGAGGTGGGGCTCACCTGTAAAAAATCCCAGCTTTGTCAGGGAGGACTGGACCCAACAGTGGATCATTTTTCAGTACTTTCCAGTGGCGATTAAAGATGTTTTTAATTTGCTTGTGCTATACAGAAAACTGTGTTACAAAAGACCATTTAAATTTTGTGTCTGGCATGCGCTTAGGTTGTTCAATAGTAATCGTACGTCGATCGAGCGAGGAGACTTTGTTAATCTCTTCATCGATAGTTGTTGGGAGATATCCCTTCTCTACAAATCTTGATTTGAGGGTCTCAGCTTGTTGGAAAAAGTCTGGTAAATCCGTACATTTCCTTCTAATGTGTAGTAATTGACTACGAGGTACAGATTTTAACCAGGAATTGTAGTGACAACTGTCTACTGGAATATATCCATTGCGATCAGTCGGCTTGAAGAACTTTTTGTTAACAAGCCGATGATCAGCAACGGAATATATGTATATATATATATATGTATATATATATATATATATATATATATATATATATATATATTGAGCAAAATTATAAAAGCAACATTTTTCTGTTTGCCCCTATTTATCATGAGCTGAACTTAAAGATCTACGACTTTTTTTATGTACACAAAAGGCCTATTTCTCTCAAATATTGTTCACAAATCTGTCTAAATCTGTGTTATGCCGCATACACACAATCAAAATTTCAGCCCGCAAAAGACCGATGAGAGTCTTTCGTCAGAAAAGTGTGTATGCTCCATCGGACTTTTGCTGGCCGAATTCCAGCCAGCAAAAGATTGAGAGCATGTTCTCAATTTTTCGGTCAGGAAAAAGTTCCTATCCAAAAATGCGATCGTCTGTGGCAATACCAACACGCAAAATTCCTATGCATGCTCGGAAGCATTGAACTTCATTTTCTGGGCTCGTCGTAGTGTTGTAAGTCACCGTGTTCTTGACAGTCATAAGTTCAGCGAACGTTTGCATGACCGTGTGTATGCAAGGCAAACTTGAGAGGAATCCCGTTAGAAAAGCCGTCATATCTTTTTCCGACGAGAAGTTCGATCGTGTGTACGCTGCATTAGTGAGCACTTCTTTGCCGAGATAATCCACCCACCTCACAGGTGTGGCATATCAAGATGCTGATTAGACAGCATGATTATTGCACAGGTGTTCCTTAGGCTGGCCACAATAAAAGGCCACTCTAAAATGTGCAGTTTTATCACACAGCACAATGCCACAGATGTTGCAAGTTTTGAGGGAGCGTGCAATTGGTATGCTGACTGCAGGAATGTCCACCAGAGCTGTTGCCCTTGAATTGAATGTTCATTTCGCTACCATAAGCCGTCTCCAAAGGTGTTTCAGAGAATTTGGCAGTACATCTAACCGGCCTCACAACCGCAGACCACGTGTAACCACACCAGCCCAGGACCTCCAAATCCAGCATTTCACCTCCAAGATCGTCATGTTGCAAGGATCTGTAAACAATTCCCGGAAGCAGAAAACATCCCAGTTCTTGCATTGAGCATGTTTGGGATGTACAATATCTCACAAAAGTGAGTACACCCCTCACATTTTTGTAAATATTTTATTATATCTTTTCATGTGACAACACTGAAGAAATGACACAAGTACTGGGTGTACAGCTTGTATAACAGTGTAAATTTGCTGTCCCCTCAAAATAACTCAACACACAGCCATTAATGTCTAAACCGCTGGCAACAAAAGTGAGTACACCCTTAGATGAAATTGTTCAAATTGAGCCCAAAGCGTCAATATTTTGTGTGGCCACCATTATTTTCCAGCACTGCCTTAACCCTCTTGGGCATGGAGTTCCCCAGAGCTTCACAGATTGCTACTGGAGTCCTCTTTCACACCTCCATGATGACATCATAGAGCTGGTGGATGTTAGAGACCTTGCACTCCTCCACCTTCCGTTGGAGGATGCCCCACAGATGTTCATTAGGGTTTAGATCTGGAGACATGCTTGGCCAGTACATCACCTTTACCCTCAGCTTCTTTAACAAGGCAGTGGTCATCTTGGAGGTGTGTTTGGGGTCGTTATTATGTTGGAATACTACCCTGCAGCCCAGTCTCTGAAGGGAGGAGATCATGCTCTGCTTCAGTATGTCACAGTATATGTTGGCATTCATGGTTTCCTCAATGAACTGTAGCTCCCCAGTGTCTGCAGCACTCATGCAGCCCCAGGTTTACGTAAACGGGTGGCCCCGCCCCCTCTGACGCCCCAGGAAAGTCATAGGGAAGTCCCAGTGCATCAGAGGGGGGCAGGGTCACCCAGGAACGTCACCATGTGGCACCGCCCTCAGTTATAAAAGAATGGTCACCTGCGAGGATGCGTCATACGGCGGGTGCCTCCCATGGAGGCGGGTCGGTCGTGGCTGTTTTTTTCTTTTTCGGTCCGTCGGCGGAGAGAGAGAAGAAGATGAATGGAATTCGTGAGACATTTTTATTTTTTAATAAAGGACTTGTCCCAAGCTGTGTCTTGTCATTTGTACCATTTTGACACTTTTTTTGTGAAATGGCAGGGGTACATTTGTACCCCGTTACCATTCACATGGGGGGGAGGCCGGGATCTGGGCGTCCCCTTGTTAAAGGGGACTGCCAGATTCTGATAAGCCCCCTGCCCGCAGACCCCCACAACCACCGGGCAAAGGTTGTGGGGGTGAGGCCCTTGTCCCCATCAACATGGGGACAAGGTGCTTTGGGGGCTACCCCAAAGCACCCTTCCCATGTTGAGGGCATGTGGCTTGGTATGGTTCAGGAGGGGGGACACTCTCTCATCCCCCCTCTTTTCCTGTGGCCTGCCAGGTTGCGTGCTCAGATAAGAGTCTGGTATGGATTTTTGGGGGGACCCCCGCAATTTTTAAAAATTTTTGGCTCGGGGTTTCCCTTAAAAGTCATGCCAGATCCTCAGGTCTGGTATGGATTTTTAGGCAAAGGTTGTGGGGGTGAGGCCCTTGTCCCCATCAACATGGGGACAAGGTGGTTTGGGGGCTACCCCAAAGCATCCTTCCCATGTTGAGGGCATGTGGCTTGGTATGGTTCAGGAGGGGGGACACTCTCTCATCCCCCCTCTTTTCCTGTGGCCTGCCAGGTTGCGTGCTCAGATAAGAGTCTGGTATGGATTTTTGGGGGGACCCCCGCAATTTTTAAAAAATTTTGGCTCGGGGTTCCCCTTAAAAGTCATGCCAGATCCTCAGGTCTGGTATGGATTTTTAGGGGGACCCCTCACGCCATTTTTTTTTTTAATTTTGGTGCGGAGTTCCCCTTAATATCCATTCCAGACCTGAAGGGCCTGGTATGGAATTTGGGGGGACCCCCACGCAATTTTTTTTTACATTTTGGTTCTGGGTTCCCCTTAATATTCATACCAGACCCAAAGCGCCTGGTAATGGACTGGGGGCATTCCAAGCCATTTTTTCCAATGACTTATTTTATCTGTATTGCCGGGACCGATAATTCATTATAGCCGTGACCCGCGAGTACTTTTAAATGACTTTTTTCCTTTAGAAATGTCATTTTGTGCAGGGACTGTTCTAAACACGGGAAAAATGCGCCACTTTACAGGCATACTATAGACACCTCCCCAGGTACGAAATTTAAAGGAATATTTCACTTTTATTGTTTCACTTTAAGCATTACTAAAATCACTGCTCCTGAAAAAACTGACATTTTTAAAACTTTTTGTTTGCATTGATACATGTCCCCTGCAGCAGGACCCACTTTTTATGATAATACCATGCATATACGCCTTTAAAATGAGCACTTTTGATTTCTCTCACAGACTTTTAAAGGGTGTCCCGCGGCTTTCAAATTTGCCGCGAACACCCCAAATTTGTTCGCTATTCTGTGAACAAGCGAACACCTGATGTTCGAGTCAAACTTACGTTTGACTCGAACATCTGGCTCATCCCTAATCATAAATGTACCCCGGGCAGATCGCTGCTTCAGCGAATTGAGAAGATCTGGTTGGAACTGAACCTTGTCTTAAAGAGGAAGTAAACACTTTGCATTTAAAATCCTCTGACAGGCAGGGTATTTATGACAGAAGAGACCCTATTGGTCTCTTCTGCCATAAATGCATCCTTCTGCCTGTCAGATGTCAAGTTCACTGAGACGTGCATGCGCAGTTCAGTGAACATTTACGGGCCGGATCGCCCCCCTGATCCGTGCCATGGTGATGTGACTCCCGTGCGCATGCGTGAGAGTGGCGTCATCGCGGCATTATTGTGGCTTAGCCAATCAAGTTGCTGAAGGCATGGGACCCGGAAGGAAGACAGGGTAAAGATGGATCTGTCCCAGCGCTGTGCTGGGAGGACAGCGTATGACAGGTAAGTCTGCCATAATGTACTAATATGCTGTGCATACTAGTATATTATGGCATAACCCACCCACCTTAAACATATTTGTCACAGATAAGCTGCGGAGATGATCTGTGTCTCACCTTTACTGCTGTAAGCCGGCTGGCACCTGTTGTTCCACTAGCTTGTGTTCAGCTCTGCTGCACTCTGCAGCTATGGGTGGTGCCAGCTTCACCTGTTACTTAATATATGATTCCTTCCTGCTACTTCCTGTCCAGCCCCTCATGTGCTTCTCTACTTAAATCCCTCTCAGACCAGTTCTGGTTGCTTAAGCAACTTTTGTTTCTGAGCTCCCTTCCTGTAACCTGCCTTAACCTGACCTCTCGTGAACTGATCTTTTGTGTACCAACTCGGCTTGTTCTGATTACGTTGTCTGCAGCCTGCCCTGACTTTGGCTAGCTATAGGATCAAATGCAGCATCTAGTTCAGAGACTCCCAGCAAGCAAATCAAGAGCAAATAATGCTGGTTCTTCAGGATCTTGCCTCCCGTCTGGATCATCTGCAACTCGCTGCAACTTCAGCTCCTCCCATTCCTGCTTCTGCTTCAGCTGCTCCCGTGTTACCTGCTACACCTGGCAAACCCTGCCTGCATCTGCCACTGCCACCTCATTTTTCTGTTGACCCTAAGGCTTGTCGGGGCTTCATTAATCAGTGTTCCATCCACTTTAAACTTTCCAGCCACCATTTTTCAACTGATCGCACCAAAGTCACATATATCATCTCTCTCCTCTCCATTGATGCTCTAGCTTGGGCCTCCCCACTCTGGGAATCACACGATTCTATCACCTCTGACCTCCAGCTCTTTTTGGATGCATTCTGGAAAACTTTTGATGAGCGCGGCAGAGCGTCTTCGGCTGCTGGGGCCCTCCTTCGTCTTCATCAGCAAGGAATGACAGTCGGTCAATACGCAGTTCAATTCCGTACGCTGGCCGCTGAACTCAAATGGAATGATGAGGCCCTTACTGCTACCTTCTGGCAAGGCCTATCTGAGCGTTTCAAGGATAAACTCGCTGGACGCACCATTCCTACCACATTGGATGATTTAATCACATTGAGCATTCAAATAGACATTCGCTTCCAGGAGCAGGCCCTGGAGAAATCCAAATCCAGTCATCCCCCTGCTGGCCATCCAGCGCAGGTAGTCCAAAGACTTGTGGAACCCTCTCCGTCTTCAACCTCTCACACATTGGAAAAACCTATGCAGCTTGGGCGAACTCCCCTCACTCCTGAGGAATGCGCCCAACGCATGTGATTGGGCTTGTGCCTTTATTGTGGCGATAAAAGACATCTTTTGAACTCCTGTCCAGTCCGTCCAGGAAACTCCAGGGTCTAGGTCACTCAGAGGAAGGTGATCTAGACTGATCCTTTAATGTTGTCCGCTTCCCTCGTTTCACCATTACCGTGGCTATCCACTGGGCTCAAAATGCCTATGAACTCTCTGCATACGTGGACTCTGGTGCTGCTGGGAATTTAATTGAACAATCTTTAGCTTCCGAGTTGGGCATTTCCTTTGTTGCTTTGGCTTTACCCATGACCGCTCCTTCTTGCCTATGAGCCCCATCCGGTTTAAAACCCCTCCTATTGTCTTACGCATTGGGGTTTTGCATGCTGAGGAGATCTCTTTCCTAATTCTGCCTAAATCCTCCAGCCCCATCATCCTGGGTCTTCCATGGTTGCAGAAACACTCCCTGCTTCTTGACTGGAATTCTGGACAAGTATTGGCTTGGGGTCCTCCATGTCAGCAACAATGTATTTGCAAGGTGCTACCTCCCCCTTTCATTCCTCTGGCTGAGACCTCCACAACTCCCATGTTGCCTGCTCCAATATCAGTCTTTCCGAGATGTTTTCTGCAAAAAGTCTGCTGATCGCCTTCCTCCTCACAGAGCCTATGACTGCTCCATTGATCTGTTACCTGGGACCTCTCCTCCCCGAGGCCGAGTCTACCCTCTATCTATCCCCGAGACACAAGCCATGTCTGAATACATTTGAGAAAACCTGCAAAAGGGTTTCATCAGGAAATCCAACTCACCTGCCAGAGCCGTGTTCTTCTTTGTAGTGAAAAAAGATGGTTCATCGACTACAGGGGCCTTAATGCCATCACCATGAAGAACCAATACACTCTTCCTTTAATTTCGGAACTCTTTGACAGACTGCGAGGTTTTCATGTTTTTACCAAACTGGATCTTAGGTGCTTACAATTTAATAAGAATCCTGGAAGGAGACGAATGGATGACCGACTTTAACACTAGGGATGGACATTATGAATATCTTGTGATGCCCTTTGGCTTATGCAATGCCCCAGCGGTCTTCCAAAATTCGAGTGGCGTGTCACGGCCCATAATTCACTGCGGCATCGCAGTGCATTGCTGGCTGATGATTGGCCAAGCATGCACTATGACCCACATGCTTGGCCAATCACAGTACCGTCTGTACAGAGAGCTGTAATTGGCCAAAGCCAGGGTGACTTTGGCCAATTATGGCTCAAGGGGTTTAGTACATGCCCCACACTATATAAGGCCACCTGCACAGTGGCCCTGTGTAGTGTGTTCCGGCGTTGAGAGAGAGATAGGTAGACAGAGAGACAGTGTCATTTGATTTAAGTTAGATAGAGTAGGCAGGCGAGTCAGTTAGCTACTCTTACAGTGTATTGTATATATATATATATATATATATATATATATATATATATATATATATATATATATATATATATACATCCTAGGTGTTGTGTATATATATATATATATATATATATATATATATATATATATATATATATACACACACTGTATTCAGTTTAGCTAGATCCGTTCCACCTAAAGCTACCTGAAGAAAATTAGCTGTGTTCTTCTGATCCTATTAATACAGTATCGCAGGCAGCTGCAGTATTTACAAGTAGTGTAGTGCATCCTCTGCAAAGTGTGCACCTAAAGCTACCTGAAGAAAATTGGTGGAGTTCTTCTGATCCTATTAGTATCGCAGGCAGCTGTAGTATTTACAACTTAGTGTAGTGTCATTTGATTTAAGTTAGATAGAGTAGGCAGGCGAGTCAGTTAGCTGCACTTACAGTGTATTGTGTATATATATATATATATAAAAACATCCTAGGTGTTGTGTATATATATATATATATATATATATATATATATATATATATATATATATATATATATATATACACACTGTATTCAGTTTACCTAGATCCGTTCCTGTTATTCTCTTCCTACTGACAGGCAGGCAGGTGTTTTTACAGTATTTACAGCTACCTGAAGAAAATTGAAAATTGCTGGTGTTCTTCTGACCCTATTAGTCCTATTAGCTACAGTATTTACAGTTAGTGTAGTGCATCCTCTGCACAGTGTGCACCTAAAGCTACCTGAAGCAAATTGCTGGTGTTCTTCTGATCCTATTAGTCCTATTAGCTGCAGTATTCACAAGTTAGTGTAGTGTGTCTTCTGCACAGTGTGCACCTAAAGCTACCTGATGAAAATTGGTGGTGTTCTTCTGATCCTATTAGTACAGTACCGCAGGCAGCTGCAGTATTTACAAATTAGTGTAGTGTGTCCTCTGCACAGTGTGCACCTAAAGCTACCTCAAGAAAATTAGTGGTGTTCTTCTGATCCTATTAGTACAGTAACCGCAGGCAGCTGCAGTATTTACAAATTAGTGTAGTGCCTCCTCTGACAAGTGTGCACCTAAAGCTACCTGAAGAAAATTGGTGGTGTTCTTCTGATCCTATTAGTACCACAGGCAGCTGTAGTATTTACAAGCTAGTGTAGTGCGTCCTCTGCACAGTGTGCACCTAAAGCTACCTGAAGAAAATGAGTGGTGTTCTTCTGATCCTATTAGTACAGTAACCGCAGGCAGCTGCAGTATTCACACATTAGTGTAGTGCGTCCTCTGCACAGTGTGCACCTAAAGCTACCTGAAGAAAATTGGTGGTGTTCTTCTGATCCTATTAGTACCACAGGCAGCTGTAGTATTTACAAGTTAGTGTAGTGCATCCTCTGCACAGTGTGCACCTAAAGCTACCTGAAGAAAATTAGTGGTGTTCTTCTGATCCTATTAGTATCACAGGCAGCTGTAGCATTTACAAGTTAGTGTAGTGCGTCCTCTGCTCAGTGTGCACCTAAAGCTACCTGAAGAAAATTAATGGTGTTCTTCTGATCCTATTAGTACAGTACCGCAGGCAGTTGCAGTATTTACAAGTTAGTGTAGTGCGTCTTCTGCACAGTGTGCACCTAAAGCTACCTGAAGAAAATTGGTGGTGTTCTTCTGATCCTAAAAATGCCACAGGCAGTCAGCTACAGTATTTACCGTTAGTGTAGTGCATCCTCTGCACAGTGTGCACCTAAAGCTACCTGGAGACAATTGCTGTTGTTCTGCTCCTATTAATACCACAGGCAGGCAGCTACAGTATTTACAGTTAGTGTACTGTGTCCTTTGCACAGTGTACACCTAAAGCTACCTAAATTAAATTGCTGTTGTTCTGCTCCTATTAATAACACAGGCAGGCAGCTACAGTATTTATAGTTAGCGTACTGTGTCCTCTGCACAGTGTGCACCTAAAGCTACATGAAGAAAATTAGTGGTGTTCTTCTGATCCTATTAATACCACAGGCCGTCAGCTACAGTATTTACAGTTAGTGTACTGTGTCCTCTGCACAGTGTGCACCTAAAGCTACCTGAAGAAAATTAGTGGTGTTCTTCTGATCCTATTAGTACAGTAACCGCAGGCAGTTGCAGTATTTAAAAATTTGTGTAGTACATCCTCTGCACAGTGTGCACCTAAAGCTACCTGAAGAAAATTAGTGGTATTCTTCTGATCTTATTAGTACAGTACTGCAGGCAGTTGCAGTCTTTACAAGTTAGTGTAGTGTGTCTTCTGCACAGTGTGCACCTAAAGCTACCTGAAGAAAATTGGTGGTGTTTTTCTAATCCTATTAATACCACAGGCAGTCAGCTACAGTATTTACAGTTAGTGTAGTGCGTCCTCTGCACAGTGTGCACCTAAAGCTACCTGGAGACAAGTGCTGTTGTTCTGCTCCTATTAATACCACAGGCAGGCAGCTACAGTATTTACAGTTAGTGTACTGTGTCCTCTGTACAGTGTACACCTAAAGCTACCTAAATTAAATTGATGTTGTTCTGCTCCTAATAATAACACAGGCAGGCAGCTACAGCATTTATAGTTAGCGTATTGTGTCCTCTGCACAGTGTGCACCTAAAGCTACCTGAATAAAATTGGTGGTGTTCTTCTGATCCTATATTAATACCACAGACAGGCAGCTACATTATTTACAGTTACAGGGGGTCCCCAACTTACGAACATCCGAGTTGCGAACGACCCCTACTTATGAACGGGGTCCGAGTGACGTCACTGCCAGCTGATGCCATCCCTCTCCTTGCTGGAGTGAGCCGTTACTCTGTTCCTGGCCTGGCTGTGAAGTTAAGGGGCCCCCCTCGTTATCCTGTCTGCCCTTCCACAGGCCTGGTACGGTCCGGTGGCCTGCCGGTGGCCTGTCAGGCTGCTAAAACTGCCGGTCAGGCCTTGTCTGGCCTAGTGAAGCCTCCAGGATCCCCAGTCTTTCCTGCGAGCGCTGCCCCACGGAGGTGCACTGCGGCCGGCCTGCCTGGACTCACCATCCATCCATCTCCCTGCTGTGCCATCAGGTGAGCTGCCAGCAGTACTGTAATATGCCTATGTACTGTATACTGTGTACTGTACCTCTCTGCTTCTTCCTGTCCCTTCTGCCATGTAAACAATGAGAGGGGAGAGCTGTGCTCCTCCCCTCTCAGCTGTGACAGAAAATCTAGCACAGTGCTAGGACTCCTGTTTTGGAGGTGACAGGGTCAATAAAGAGAACCTGTCACCTCCAATTGCTATCACTAGTTCCAGTCTAACCAGAATAAATTTGTAATAAATTGGCTGGCTGCTACACTTTTTTTCCTTCTTGTTCTTCTTTTCTAGAGTGCACTTCATTCCACATTTTTTGTCTTCAACATGCCGAAAAACAAATCTGATGCAAGTGCTGGTGATACAACAAAGAAAAGAAGATTCATCACCATGGAAAATAAAGTAGAAATAATAAAAAGATCAGAAAAAGGTGAAACTCCATCATCTATTGGCAGAGCATTCGGCTAGAATCAGTCAACGATCGCAACAATTTTAAAAGATAAAGGTAGAATAATGGAGCATGTGAAAGGCCATACCCAATGCATGCTACGATTATTACCAAGCAACGCAGTGGTTTAATTGTCGAGATGGAAAGGCTGCTGACAATTTGGATAGAAGACCAAAATCAGCGTAATATGCCTATCAGTCTTACTTTTGTTCACGAAAAGGCTCAAAGCCTTTTCAACGCCTTTTAAAAGCTTTTAAAAGCTGCCCATCCAAGAGAAGATGATTGCAATAAAGAATTTGGTGCAAGTAGGTGTTGGTTCAATCGCTTTAAAGAAAGAGCTAATTTGCATAGCATTAGAGTTCAAGGTGAAGCAGCAAGTGCCGATGTAAGTGCTGCAAATGATTTTCCCAAGATATTGAAAGCTATTATTGACAACGAAGGTTATATGCCAGAACAAATTTTTAATGTAGATGAAACTAGCTTGTTTTGGAAAAAAATGCCAGCTAGGACCTACATTTCAAAAGAGGAAACATGTATACCAGGACATAAGGCATCAAAGGCCAGGCTGACTGTATTACTTGGGGGTAATGCATCTGGGGATTTAAAGCTCAAGCCTTTGTTAGTGCATCACTTCTTAAATCCCAGGGCACTACGTAATGTCACTAAGGCATCTCTTCCTGTTATTTGGAGGGCAAATGCAAAGGCTTGGGTTACAGCTACAATGTTTGAAGATTTTTGGTTTTCAAACCATTTTGTCCCTGCTGTTGAATGTCATTGCTTGAGGGAAAACATTCCCTTCAAAATTCTTCTTCTCCTTGACAATGCCCCTGGATAAGGATGAGCCGAACACCCCCCCGATTCCGTTCGCACCAGACCAAAACTTTGCGCGAACGTTAGAACCCCATTGAAGTCTATGGGCTTCGAACGTTCAAAATCAAAAGTACTAATTTTAAAGACTAGTTTGCATGGTATTGTCCTAAAAAGGGTCTGGGGACCCGGGTCCTGCCCGAGGGGACATATATCAATGCAAAAAAAGTTTTAAAAATGGCAGTTTTTTCGGGAGCAGTGATTTTAATAATGCTTAAAGTGAAACAATAAAAGTGTAATATCCCTTTAAATTTCGTACCTGGGGGGTGTCTATAGTATGCCTGTAAAGGGGCGCATGTTTCCCATGTTTAGAACAATCTGACAGCAAAATGACATTTCAAAGGAAAAAAAGTCATTTAAAACTACTCGCGGCTATTAATGAATTGCCAGTCCGACAATACACATAAAAGTTCATTGATAAAAACTGCATGGGATTTCCCCACAGGGGAACCCTGAACCAAAATAAAAAAAACTGGCGTGGGGGTCCCCCTAAATTCCATACCAGGCCCTTCAGGTCTGGTATGGATATTAAGGTGAACGCCACGCCAAAATTAAAAAAAAAATTGGCGTGGGGTCCCCCCAAAAATCCATACCAGACCCTTATCCGAGCATGCAACCTGGCAGGCTGCAAGAAAAGAGGGGGGATGATAGAGCACCCCCCTCCTGAACCGTACCAGGCCACATGCCCTCAACATTGGGAGGGTGCTTTGGGGTCCCCCCAAAGCACCTTGTCCCCATGTTGATGAGGACAAGGGCCTCATCCCCACAACCCTTGGCCGGTGGTTGTGGGGGTCTGCGGGCGGGGGGGCTTATCAGAATCTGGAAGCTTCCTTTAACAAGGGGACCCCAAGATCCTGCCCCCCCTGTGTGAAATAGTAAGGGGGTACAAAAGTACCCCTACCATTTCACAAAAAAACTGTCAAAAATGTTAAAAATGACAAGAGACGGTTTTTGACAATTCCTTTATTTAAATGCTTCTTCTTTCCATCTTCTTTCTTCTATCTTCTATCTTCCTTCTGTTTCTTCCTCCATTTTCTTCTTCTTCTAGTTCTTCTGGTTCTTCCTCTGGTGTTCTTGTCTGGCATCTTCCTCCACGGCGTCTTCTTCCCTTCTTCTTCTCGGGCTGCTCCGCATCCATGGGAGACTCCTGCTGTGTGACACTTCTCGTATTCTGACGGTTCTTAAATAATGGAGGGCGGGGCCACCCGGTGACCCCGCCCCCTCTAACGCACGGGGACTTGACGGGGACTTCCCTGTGGCATTTCCCATGATGTCCCCTCTGATGTCAAGGGGAATGCCACAGGGAAGTCCCCATCAAGTCCCCGTGCTTCAGAGGGGGCGGGTTCACTGGGTGATAATAAATTATAGAGAATGGGTATGACGGCGCTACCTCTAAGTTTTAAACTGGGACAACCTAAGGTTAAGCGACTCAGTAAATGTGGTTTATGAGATGTTACATATATAGAGAGAAGTTTTTTCCCTTTATATTAAGGATGTCACTTCAGCAGATGGATGTGTGCAGCTGTGTTAATGCTGCCGGTATATGACAAACGCTCAAATGTCGCACAAAAATGATGTGGTCCTACAGCGTCTGGTAATGAAGCCAGAGGCTGTACTCCCTAACGTGCATTTATTAGACCATATACTGTATGCTATATTCCTGTATTGGATCCGTGGCCATATCAAGCGTTAGAGAACCCCGGAAATAGTGTGTTGCAAATATAAATACCATACAGGGCATACAGGTTAAATCACCTTAATCAAATACCATAAGTAAGGCCTGAAGCTTGCATATATATACACAACTAGAAATAATAACACAGCTAGAAATAATAGCACAAAAATCACAGCAGTTATATCTCGGGCATATTATGACAGTCCCATATGCTGACACTGTATTAGATAAATCCCCAATGGTGACTATGGTGCTGCAACAATTTGCCTGGTGACTCTCGTGCTCCCCCTCTTGGTGGCCTACTCACCAGCTCCCAGAACCCCAACAGGGGTATTGCGCCTGTGATATAATATGCTGGGTTGTTTCCCTTGTTGCTTCCTCTGGTGGATGGTTGTGATGTAATCAGCTCACCATGTCTCACATCAGGGTAATGCGATTATGCTGGAAAACGGGTCGCTTGCCGCTATATTTTATGTTGGATGTTTCCTGGGCTTCTTACTCTGTAAGGATGTTGCTTCCCCTCGTAAATTGACAAAAAGAGCTTCCATGGTGTGATAAAGGTTAAAACTTTATTTAAAGCTTAAGTGCTCGTACAGCGACTTAGCACGTGGACAAAAGTAGGTTCAAATAAGCAAACAGAAAAAAGTATTTTTATATAAAAAAATTATAAAAAATATAATAATAAAAAATAAACCAAAAAATAAAAAATAGAAAATTAAAAAGTCCAGGCACCAGATGTAAACTCTGTCCAGATGGACAGCATAAGTTGCCAGACGTTAAATCAGGGTAAAAATGTCCCTCCTAGAAGGCATAAGCAGTGAGGTGGGGGGTAGGTAGTTCCCCAGCCGCTGATAGCGTCCTCCTCTCTCGTATGCCTAGGAGCTGACTAGCAGAGCGTGATGCCGTTGTGCGCGCTTCGTCTCTTGACGTCCTCAGCAACAGTGTCACACTCCCCTATCAATTAGATTTATAAGGAGAGAGCATTCATACTCAACCCACCCCACTGAGTACAGTGCTTTAGATATCATGTGTTTTTTATGGGGCTGGATGTGTATACAACACAGTGATCTCCCACTTTACACTACATGAATTTTATATCTTTAATTTGTTTATCCGTGTTACTAACATTTAAGGATCATGAACGCGCTCTCCATCAAGTCATAGAGGAATACATAGACAGCAGTTTACATAGACCAGGCTCCCTCTGCTGGTTCTAAACAGAACTCCACTACCATTACTCCAATATACCATTGATGCAGGGAGAATAATTATACATTGTATCACGTAGAATTGTGTTACTTGCTTTATACAGTGTATCACTTAAGATAGTGTTACTTGCTTTACAATAAATATAGGAATACAGTTATGCCTATTCTCATTGCCTAATTATCACTAGTTGATTAAGTGCAACTTAAATGTTCTGTCTAAGAATAAAACTATGTAGGCCACATAGAATAATATATATTAAATCAGGAAATGCACCCATTCCTGGGTTGAAAAGTGTAATGTTGTGCATCAGCTTGCATTTATAGGTGCTATAAAAAAGAAGAAAAAAAAAAATTTTTTTATATGCTATTTAATTATATTAATTTTTTCCTTGTCAAAAGAAGTTTATTGAGTATACAATGTTATAAAGATACATAAAGTAAATTTACAAGGATCTATAAAGTAAGCTCATTGTTTTACAGTAGGGTTTATATAGGTAAATATCATGAAATTTCAAATATTAAACATTGGGTTCACGTAAACCTAAATTAAAGATATATATCATTTCCTTAGTTACTTTTGTAGGTATTTAAATGATTTATACCTACTATACATATTGTTTACAAGTAGAGTGTATATAGGTCAAATAAATTCTGATAATAAGCTTTAATCGTAAGGTGGAGAAAAGGAAAGAGAAAGAAGAAAAAGGGTTGAAAGGTAGAGGTATGGTCCACAAGGTTGTCCCGCTCGTCAGTTTATTATTCTTTTTAGTTCTCTTTGAAGCCTTAGAATGGGTGTCTCTGTAAGTCATTTAATCTGTTACCATGGCAACAGGACAGAGTCATTGAAGTTTGACAGGAACTGTTGCTTTATCCAAGGATGCCAAAGTTTTTCAAATTTTGGAATTTGATTTTGATCGATGGCTACCATCTTAGCATGGGACATTGTATTATTAATTCTGTGAATTGTTTCTGCTAGTACCAATGTAGGAGATTTCCATGCCTTGGCCACTGTTTGTTTTGCAGCCGTTATTAGTTGGATCATAAGTTTGAATTGAGAGAGTGTTAACCATTCTGGTTTTAGATTAAGTAAAGTTAAATATGGATCTGGTTGTATTATTTTTTTAAATATTTTAGATGCAATCACGAAGACTTCCTTCCAGAAGGTTTGGATTACTGGGCACGTCCACCATATGTGTAAATATGTGCCTATTTCTGGGCATCCTCGAAAACAAAGAGCTGAGGTATTAGGTGAATATTTTGCCACTCTAGCGGGTACAAGGTACCAGCGAGTTAGGACTTTATAATTTGTCTCCAGTGCTAAGATGTTGGGTGAAGATGACTTAGATGTGAGCCATATGTTAGACCAGTCCGTGTCTTCTAAAGTTCGTCCCAGGTCCTCCTCCCACCTCTGAATGTAAGAGGGTCTATTAAGATTTGCTACTCCATATAATTAATTATAAAGTGATGAAATTGTACCTTTAGCAAATGGATCTTTTGTACAGATTGATTCAAAAATGGATAATTGGGATAATGGTGTATCCCCCTTTAGGAATGGTGTATAGAAATTTTTGATTTGGAGATATCTAAATATCTCAGAGTTTGGTAGATCATATTTTTCTCTAAGCGATGGGAATGAAAGGAATGATTTAGATGCTATGAAGTCATTTAGTATCTGAATGCCTGATGTTGTCCAAGCTTTAAAAGAATTTGGGTAGATCCATGCCGGATAAAAGGCCGGATTTCTGATAAAAGAAAGGAGAGGATTGTGTGGAGATTGTAACTGATATTTGGTTTATAGTTTATCCCAGAGAGATAAGAAGTGTTTAGTTATGGGATTATGAATTTTAAAGCGGTCTTTAGGATCAAGCCATAATAAATTTGATATTAATAGAGGGTCATTTTCTGAAGCCTCTATAAATACCCATAATGGGATTTCCTGTTTTGCATGGTATTTGGACAGACTGGCCAAATGTGCTGCTCTGTAGTAGTTAGTAAAATTAGGGTATCCCAGGCCTCCTTTATTTTTGGGAAGATGTAGTGTGTGTATAGGTATACGTGGTTTAGAAGAGCCCCATATAAAGGAAGTTGCTCTTTTTTGTACTATTCTCAAAAAATAGGAAGGAATTGGAATAGGGAGGACTCTGAATAGATAAAGCAATTTGGGTAGAATAGTCATTTTGATTGCATTAATCTTCCCCATCCAGGATAAAGGAAGTTGCGACCATTGTTTTATTAGATTTGTGATCTGTCTTAATACAGGAGGATAATTGGTTGAGAATAAGTCAGAATGAGATGCTGTTAAATAAATTCCAAGATATGGGATTGATTTTTCTGCCCATGTGAATGGGAGTGCAGCCCTAGCCGGGATCAATTCCATGTTTGTGAGTGAAATATTAAGCACTAGGCATTTCTTAGGATTAATCATAAGGCCGGATAGGGCTGCAAATCCATCAAGAGCTGGTATTAAGTTAGGACCAGAGACCTGTGGTGATGATAGAAAAAGTAATATATCGTCTGCAAATATACATAATTTGTGTGTAATACCTCCTACTTCAATGCCAGTTATAGTTTGGTTTGTTCTGATGTATTGGGCCATGGGTTCGAGTATAAGGGCAAATAATAAGGGAGATAATGGGCAACCCTGTCGGGTACCTCTTTCGATATTAAAGGCTTCAGATTTGTATCCAGCATATTTTATATAGGCTTTGGGTTTATTATATAATGCTTTGATCCATGTTAAAAAGTGGGGTCCAAAACCCCATTTTTGTAATGAATATTGCATATATTGCCAGGATACTGTGTCAAATGCCCTCTTAATATCGAGAGATAGAAAACATAAAGGGATTTTCCGTTTTTTAGCAATATGTGCCAATAACACTGCCCTGCGTATATTATCACCTGCCTGTCTATTTGGCATGAAGCCTACTTGATCTCTATGTATTAATTTTCCTATAATGCTATTGAGGCGTTTTGCTATTATTTTTGCTAATAATTTAATATCGAGGTTTAACAGAGAGATAGGCCGATAATTCACACAGGAAGTATCATCAGAAAGGAGTTTTGGGATCATACAAACAATTGCCATTAGTGTTTCTTGCCGAAAAGAATGTCCATCTAGAAGTTTGTTAAAAGTTTCAGTGAGAATGGGAGAGAGTATTTCTGAGAATGTTTTATAGTATAAAGCCGAGTAGCCGTCTGGGCCTGGTCTTTTGTTAAGTTTTAGGTCTTTTATGGCGTTAGCAACTTCATCTATAGTTATAGGCTCATCCAAACTGCTTTTTTGATTCTGAGATAAATCAGGTAAGGTTATTTTTGAGAAGAAGGATTCAGCCTCTGTAGGATTAAATTCATTGTTTGTCTTGTATAAAGTTGCGAGATGTGAGTTAAAATTATGGACTATTTTAACTGGATTACAAGTGTAAACATTTTTTGATAATTTCAAACGTATTGGTTTGAAAGATTTGTTAGTTGAATTTAATGCCCGAGCCAAATATGTACCTGGTTTGTTTGTATTCATGTAGAAATTGTGTTTGGAGCGTTTGAGGGATTTATCAACTGACTCAGTGAGAAATAGATCGTATTCCAATCTAGATTTTTCCAGATGAGATTTTGTACTCTGAGATGGATTATCTTGAAATGATATGTAGGCTGCATTAAAATTGAGTTCTAGTTTTTTTGCTAGATTTTTGCGTTCCCGTTTAAATAGTGCCATTTGTCTTTGTATTGTACCACGCAAGACAGGCTTATGAGCTTCCCACAGTGTTATTGGGGAGATGTCTGTTGTATTATTAATTGATATGTATTCCTTTAAAGCTTGTTCAATGGCCATCTGATGTAGTGGGTGTTTGAGCATTATGTCCGGTAAGTACCACGTTGGGTCATGCGCTTTTGGTATGGCTGAGGCTATAGTAGTGTATACTGCATTATGGTCAGACCACGGAATCGGAATTATATCTGATGCAATAATTTCTGGTATCATTCCTATTGTTAGAAAAATATGATCTATTCTGGTGAAGGTTTGATGAGGGTGCGAGAAATAAGTGAATTTCTTTTTCATTGGGTTACTTTCTCTCCATGAATCTACCAGATTGTATTTGGAAAGAAGTTGAGAAAAAGGTAATCTAGAGGTTATTTTGGATGGTGTAAAAGGTGATTTATCTAGAAATGGGAGGAGGACCTGGTTCGAATCCCCACACATTATCACTGTTCCTATTTTGTGTGTATTAATCACTTGTAATATATGTGAGAGGAATGGTGTAGGTTGTTTGTTAGGAGCGTAGTAGGAAATCACCGTGATTGCTGTATCCATTATATAACCCATGAGTATCAGGTATCTACCTTCTGGGTCTTTAATTTCTGATGATAAGGTGAATGGTGTGGATCGGTGAAATGCAATTAGAGTTCCCCTTTGCTTGGTACAGGCAGAAGCCGTGTAAATTTGTTGATAAAAAGGAGAAATATATTTTGGAGTAGAATCTTTGGTGAAGTGTGTTTCTTGGAGGCATACTATGTGAGCCTTCTTGTTATGGAAAGTACGGAAGGCTTTGGTCCTTTTTTGAGGGACATTTATTCCCTGAACATTCAGGGAAAGTATATTCAGTGGTGCCATGGCAATAGATCAAATAGTTTTGACTTACTTTTTGTTATGCAGAGCTGACTGCGCAGATCAACCTGTGTGGACTGAAGAGATGAATAGATAGAAAAGAAACCAGTGAATTCTGGAGTAAAGAGTAAACAAAAAAGATATGAGATTAGATGATACATTGTATAAATTATTTTTTGCAAGTAATCACAATTTACCCATGAAAGAGAATAAATATCTCTCTCAGGGGAATAAGTGCCTTCATCACACTCCCACATAATATGGTTGGGAGAATGAGGAGGGCTAATGGGGGTACACAGATCTTCCGCTTACAGGAGAGAAGTGCTATGTCAAAAGACATCAAAATGATGTTTCATTAATTGGAGTGCAGAATATAGTTTTTGTTGAAATTATTTATTCCAGGGTGGTTGTATATGGTTAGTCTTGCCCTAGGCTAAATAATTCAGTTAGAAAGGTACTGTTAATAACTTTGGTATTGATGAAGATAGTTTGAATTATTTTGGGATTTTAACCCTTTTAGAGTAAACAATTACATATTTTATTCATATGTAACTGTTTAGATATGTTAACTCATAAAATTGAGGTTGTATTGCTTCAGATTAGAATAAACAAAAACATAATTCTAAGAACTAGTTAGGTAATAATATATTTGTTTTAAGAAAAGAAAGAAAAAGCTTCCATTACTTCTGGATTATTGAACATATTTGTCCTAAAAAGTAATAAATCTATTGTTATTACCTGATAATATATAACTGAACAAGAATTTCCTTATTTCACTTATATATTCTAAGGCTATATGAATCAGAAGTAATAAGAAATATAACTGGAATGTAACATGATCCCACACAGTGTGTGACTATCAGAATGCAGTTACATTCAGTTATAAATATAGGTTTTTTATAGAGAACCATCTCTTAGTATAATAAATGGAGAGATATCAGGAATTAGGATGTCAGTCCATTGAATCTTCTTGGTCCATGGATGATGTGGCATAATGGCCTCTTTTGTGAGAATGATGATTCCCATTTTGTTCTGAAATTTTCTGGGTGCTGCCTGAAGGTGAAGATGATGCCATTCTTCTGCGTGTGGGAGTGTTGCTGCTTGTGGGTTCTGTCAGATTTAATTTTAAAAGGGTTTGTTGTAGTTCATCTGCTGATCTGCTTCTGTAAATTGTACCTTGGTAGTTAAATCTGACTGAAAAGGGGAAGCCCCATTGATACATAATGTTGTGGTGTTGCAGTTCCATTAGTTGGGGTTTCATGGATCGTCTTTTAGTAATAGTAAGTTGGGATAGGTCAGCAAAAATTTGATAATTGTGTCCTTGAAAATTAAGTTCCTTTTTTTCTCTTGCAGCAATTAGTATTTGTTCTTTCGTTCTGTAATAATGAAATTTTGTGATTATATCACGTGGGGGTCCATCTTTCTTTTTGGCTGTGAGGGCTCTGTGTACTCTGTCCAGTTCTAAACGTTCAATAGGGATATCTGGCTTTAGTTCTTGTAATAGAGCAGTAATAGTAGATTGCAGGTCTGTCACAGTTTCAGGTATTCCCCTTATGCGCAAGTTTGAACGTCTGGCTCTATTTTCGTAATCTTCGAGCTTAGTTTGAAGTATTAAATTCTCTTTTTTTAATAGTTCCAATTCTGTTATATTTTCTTGGGTTGTAATTTCAATTTCATCCATTTTTATTTCTAAGGCTGCGGTGCGGTTTCCCAGCTCTCTTATTTCTTTGGTTAGGCTGTTTGTTATTTGGTCTGAGGTTTGTTTTAAAGCCTTATGAAGCATCTTTTCAAATTGTAATAATATTACTGGGGATACTGAGGAGGCTTGTGGAGAAGTTTGTGAGAGGATTTGTTCTGTATCTGACTCAAATGGAGAGTCTTGCTGTGACATTTTCTGTCTGTGAGAGCGCCCTGATGCTGTATCTTGTGAGGTGACTGGAGCTGCTTCAGCTGCAGTGAGTGCCTGTGAGCTCTTTGTGAGGTGATTTTTATTTCTGCCACGGTTTCCTCCCAGTACCATATTTTCTGCCCAAACTTTCACAGTTTGTTCCCTGGGGCAAAAAGGTTCAAATGGATACCTTTTGAGCCTGCAGGCTCCGCTTTGTCCTTCTCTTCTCTCCTCAGCGGTGTGGAGCTCTAACAATGCATGTCTGCTCCGCTAGGCTCCGCCTCCTGCACCCCCTATATTAATTTTTTCAAAAGGTAAGGGAGAGAGAGTGAACTATTGGTGTGCCCCATGCGGTAGTGAATAGATCCACCTATAGGTGGATAATCCTTAAACAGATAGTATGAAACATTGTTGTGATGGCACTCCCATATCCATGTCGGGGCTAGTTATAAATCCTACATGGTAGGAGCTAAATGCATCCAAAGTGATATAGTTTAGCCTTACGTGAAAGAATGCTATTGGGCCCAATTACGTACTAGACCATACCTACTATATTAGTACATAAGAAACCCTACTAAATTATAAATATGTGTCATTATGGGTGTGCTCCGGTGTAACAAAGAGGGTGCTAGATACTAAGTACGTGTGTCAGTATTACCTATGCGGGCGACCTAGTTATAAGACTTATGAAAAATTGGTAAGATTTTTTATGCATAGGGTTCACTGGGTGGCCCTGCCCTCCGTTATTTAAGAACCGTCAGAAGACGATAAGTGTCACACAGCGGGAGCCTCCCATGGATGCAGAGCGGCCCGAGAAGAAGAAGGGAAGAAGACGCAGAGGAGGAAGATGCCGGACGAGAACACCGGAGGAAGAACCAGAAGAACCAGAAGAAGAAGAAGATGGAGGAAGAAACCGAAGGAAGATAGAAGAAAGAAGATGGAAAGAAGAAGCATTTAAATAAAGGAATTGTCAAAAACTGTTTCTTGTCATTTTTACATTCTTGACGGTTTTTTTGTGAAATGGTAGGGGTACAAGCACCCCCTTACCATTTTACACAGGAGGGGGGCCAGGATCTGGGGGTCCCCTTGTTAAAGGGTTGTGGGGATGAGGCCCTTGTTCTCATCAACATGGGGACAAGGTGCTTTGGGAGGACCCCAAAGCACCCTCCCAATGTTGAGGGCATGTGGCCTGGTATGGTTCAGGAGGGGGGGCGCTCTATCGCCCCCCTTTTCCTGCGGCCTGCCAGGTTGCGTGCTCAGATAAGGGTCTGGTATGGATTTTCGGGGGGACCCCACGTCAATTTTTTTTAAATTTTGGCGTGGGGTTCCCCTTAAAATCCATACCAGACCTGAAGGGCCTGGTATGGAATTTAGGGGGACCCCTACACTAGTTTTTAAAAAAATTTTGGTTCAGGGTTCCCCTGTGGGGAAATCCCATGCAGTTTTTATCAATGAACTGTTATGTGTATTGTCGGACCGGCAATTCATTAATAGCCGCGAGTAGTTTTAAATGACTTTTTTCCTTTGAAATGTCATTTTGCTGTCAGACTGTTCTAAACACGGGAAACATGCGCCCCTTTACAGGTATACTATAGATACCCCTCAGGTACGAAATTTAAAGGAATATTACACTTTTATTGTTTGACTTTAAGCATTATTAAAATCACTGCTCCCGAAAAAACTGACGTTTTTAAAACTTTTTTGCATTGATACATGTCCCCTGAGGCAGGACCCTGGTCCCCAAACACTTTTTATGACAATACCATGCATATAAGCCTTTAAAATTAGCACTTTTTATTTCTCCCATAGACTGTTAAAGTGTGTTCTGCGACTTTTGAATTTGCCACGAACACCCCAAATTGTTCGCTGTTCGGCGAACTGGCGAAGCTCATCCCTACCCCTGGACATCGAAACACTTTAGCTGACTTGCACCCCATTGTGAAAGTGGTATTTCTACCCCCAACACCACATCACTACTTCAGCCTATGGATGAAGAAGTCATAGCCTCCTTTAAGGCCTATTATTTACAGAGGACATTCTCACAAGCTATCAGGGCTACCCAAAGGATTAGATGAACTAAGCAATGAAGACCTTATGGAAGTAGAGCAGCAGATGACAGCATTCAGTGAAGAAAACCAGGACCTAGAAACTCCAACATTGAAAACATTTTCTACAAAACGGTTAGCTGATGCTTTTCATCTTGTTGAAGCAGGAATGGCAAAGTTAGAGGAGCAAGATCCTGATACAGAGAGGTTTATCAAAGTTTATCGTACAGTTACTAACGGCCTGAGATGCCACAGGGCTATTTATGATGAGATAAAGAAAAGCGCTGTGCAAACATCCCTTGATGTCTACTTCAAGAGTCATGCAGCTGAATCAGATTCTATAATAACAGTCTCATCCTCTTCAACAAGCCCATCATCCTCTAGCATGATTGTTTAAGGTTGTACTGTTCTGTACAGTACTGTACAGTGTTTGAAAATGTTTAAGAATTTACATGTATGTATCTGCATCTACATGCACTGGTAAACATAAATAATATATTAAACCAAACACCTGTCTACATTGTATTTATTTATTTATAGAGCCACTGAAGTGAAGTTTTTACTGCTGTCTGTATCCTCATTAGATGGATTTAATCTCACTTCCTGTCTCTGAGACTGGATTTGCACTTAAAAAAGGTACTGTTCCGACTTACAAACAAATTAGACTTAAGAACAAACCTACAGTCCCTATCTTGTTCGTAACCCGGGGACCCCCTGTAGTGTACAGCGTCCTCTGCACAGTGTGCACCTAAAGCTACCTGAATAAAATTGGTGGTGTTCTTCTGATCCTATGTTAATACCACAGGCAGGCAGCTACAATATTTACAAGTTAGTGTAGTGCGTCCTCTTCACAGTGTGCACCTAAAGCTACCTGAAGACAATTGCTGTTCTGCTCCTATTAATACCACAGGCAGGTAGCTACAGTATTTACAGTTAGTGTACTGTGTCCTCTGCACAGTGTGCACCTAAAGCTACCTGAAGACAATTGCTGTTGTTCTGCTCCTATTAATACCACAGGCAGGCAGCTACAGTATTTACAGTTAGTGTACTGTGTCCTCTGAACAGTGTGCACCTAAAGCTACCTGAAGACAATTGCTGGTGTTCTCATACTAGTAATACTACAGGCAGGCAGTTGATTCTGCTAGCTGCAGTATCAGTATATATATACATCCCAACTTTGTGGAGCTACATCTCACTGCAGGCTATTAGTATGTCTGGAAGGCCAACAAGGAGAGGCAGACAGTCACAAGCAAATAAAAGAGGGCAAGCAGGCTCTGTGTCTAGAGGCAACAGTGCTGGTCGTGGAGACGGTGCATCCTTATCAGCACATGGCCGTGGGACACACTTGTCCTTTTTTTCAGCAGCTGGCCGTGTTGAGCCACAACATGCAGAAGACTTGGTAGAGTGGATGACCAAGCCATCCTCATCCTCCTCATCCTCTCTCACCCAGGCTCAGGGTACTTTGTCTGGCAAAGCAGCTGCCAATGTGGCCTCTTCCCTCGGCTCAATGGCATCAGTCACTCCTTCCCTAGCCCCACCATGTCCTCCTGAGGAGTCCCCCGAACTGTTTGACCACAGTGTTGGGTACATGCTCCAGGAGGATGCCCAGCATTTGAAGGCTTCAATGATGGCACCCAGCTAGAAGAAGGCAGTAATGTGAGTCCAGAGAGAGGGGGTGCCCAAGATGGACAGCAATCTGGCAGTCATGTTCCCCCAGCTGCAGCATACTGCCAGCTTTTCTCCAGTGATGAGGAGGGACTCCACGTGGGTGCCTGATAGGAAAGAGGAGGAGGAGGAGGCACATCACCAATAAGGCAGGATGCCCTCCAGGGGCCAGCTTAAGGGCAGCACACCAACTGCATCAGACCGCAGAGCTCCGCATGTGCAGGGCGCTGCTGTCTCTGCATGTTATTCCAAAAGTTTTTTGGTGTGGGCCTTTTTTAGAGATGAGCTGCTATTTGCAACATATGTCTCAAGCGTATCTCGCATGGCCAAAACATCTCCCGCTTGGGCACCACATGCTTGACCAGACATATGTTGACCTGCCATGCAGTTCGTTGGCAAGTGTACCTAAAAGACCCACACCAAAGAACAAAGAGTACCTCTCCTTGCTCCTCATCAGGTGGGATCTCCAACCCCACTCTACCTTCAGTCCTCTCTTGGACCTGCACTGAGAGGAATAAAAGTGTAGAATTACAGTAGGCGTGTCACAGCCAAGTATTTGGGGGCAATCTGCTATCGGTACACTGTCGTCAGATTGTACCAGGCAAATTTCCCTGCCCCAGCTGCTGCACCGCCAAAAGAATTTCGCTCCCAGCCATCCACATGCCCAGCGGTTGAATGCTAGCTTGGCTAAATTGCTAGCACTTCAACTGCTGCCTTTTCAGTTGGTAGACTCTGCCCCTTTCCGTGAGTTTGTGGAATGTGCGGTTCCTCAGTGGCAGGTTCCCAAACGCCACTTTTTCTCACGGAAGGCGTTTCCGGCTCTCTACCAGCATGTGGAAGGCAATGTCTTGGACAGGGAGGTCAGCGGTAAGGTGCATATTACCGCTGACTCATGGTCCAGCAGGTATGGACAGGGACGTTACCTATCTTTCACCGCGCACTGGGTGACACTTCTGGCAGCTGGGAAGGATGCAGGACAGGGTGCAGTAGTGTTGGAGGTTGTTCCGCCACCATGCCTCCAAAATACTACTAGTGGTGATTCTGACACACCTCTCTCCTCCACCCCCTCCTCTTCTTCTTCCTCCATGGCCTCTTCCTGTGCTGATTTGTCTTTGGAACCAGCGGAGCTCCATAGGCGTTAAAGGGGCTACGCAAGCACACAGGCCAAAAGATGCCATGTGGTGCTTGAGCTGGTGTGCTTGGGGAACAGGAGCAACACTGGGACAGAGATTCTGTCAGCTCTGCAGGGGCAGGTTCAGAGGTGGTTGATGCCACGCCAGCTTAAGCCAGGTATAGTGGTTTGCGACAATGGCATCAACCTCCTCTCCGCCCTCCGACAGGGACAACTGACCCATGTGCGCCGTTTGGCTCACGTCCTTAACTTGGTGGTGCAGCGGTTCTTGGGCAGGTACCTGGGCTTACAGGATGTCCTGAGGCAGGCCAAGAAAGTCTGTGTGTATTTCTGCTGGTCATATAATGCCAGTGCTCGGCTGGCTGACCTCCAAAAGGAATTTAACTTGCCCAAGAACCGCCTAATCTGTGACATGCCCACCAGGTGAAACTCAACGTTGGCCATGCTGCAGCGGCTGCACACGCAGCAGAGGGCCATTAATAAGTACCTGTGCGACTATGGCACGAGGACAGGGTCAGGGGAGCTTGTTTTTTTCCCCACGCCAGTGGGCCATGATCTGGGATGCATGCACTGTCCTGTCACCATTTTAGGAGGACACAAGGATGGTGAGCAGTGACAGTGTATGCATCAGTGACACTGTCCCCCTTGTCCACCTGTTGGAGCACACGCTGTGTGGAATAATGGACAGGGCACTTGAGGCAGAACAGAGGCAGGAAGAGGATGACTTCCTTAGCTCTCAAGACCCCCTTTATCCAGACAGTGTTCCTGGACGAGGAGGAGGAGGAGGAGGAGGAGGAAAAGGAGGATTGTGTCAGCATGGAGGTGGAGCCTGGCACTCAGCATCAGCAGTAGTCTTTAAGGGATCATTTACAGTCCCAAGAAACCCATGGACTTGTACGTGGCTGGGAGGAGGTGGCTGTGGATCAAGTCGTACTTAGAGACCCAGAGAACTCCAGACCGAATGCCTCAGCAAACCTATGCTGCATGGCCTCCCTGATCCTGCAAAGCCTGTGGAAGAATCCTTGTATTCGTGGTATCAAGGAGAGGGATCAATACTGGTTGGCAACCCTCCTTGATCCACGTTACAAGGGTAAGGTTGCGGACCTTATCTTGCCGTCGCAGAGAGAGCGGGATGAAACATCTTTGGGAGGCCTTGCAGAAAGGTCTGTGCAATGCGTTCCCAGAGACTGGGAGGTTGCTAACTCCTGTTCCTGGACAATGTGTTGCTGAGGCTTCGGTCAGTCAAAGAAGGAGTGGTGGAGAAGGTGGCCGTCTGACTGATGCATTCAGATAATTTTTTAGTCCACAGCCCCAAGGTATGATCGGTTCCAGCAACCATCGCCAGCGTCTGTTTTACATGGTGCCCGAATACCTAGGGACAAGATCTGACTTGGACACCTTTCCCACTGAAAATCCTCTGGGTTACTGGGTCTTGAGGATGGATCACTGGCCAGGGCTTGCACAGTATGCAGTTGATCTACTGGCCTGTCCTGCATCCAGCGTTCTTTCAGAACGCACATTCAGTGCTGCTGGAGGCTTTGTAACCGATCACAGGGTGTGCCTGTCCAGCGACTCGGTCGATCGACTGGCCTTCATAAAAATGAATCAGTCTTGGATCACCACCAGCTACCAAGCACCTGATGCTGATGTAACTGAATAATTTTTTTTTGAAATGTCAGATCCCTATGCTGATGCTGAGTGGCTATCTTTTTCCTCCTCAATGATCATGCTGATAGCTTGTAAGAATATTTTTGGTTCTGGGTGCCGCCACCAGTGGCTAAGGCCTAATTTTTCAGCCCCTGTTTAACAGTGGTGTGTAATTACAATTTTTGATGCAATACTTTGCAGCAGGGCTTGTTCCTGCGCTCCAACTAGAGTATCTGTGAGGGGTTACAGTGTTGTGGCACCAGCACCAGTGCCTAAGGCCCAATTTTTCAGCCCCTGTTTAACAGCGGTGTGTAATTACAATTTTTGATGCAATACTTTCCAGCAGGGCTCGTTCCCGTGCTCCAACTAGAGTACCTGTAAAGGGGTTGCAGTGTTGTGGCACCAGCACCAGTGTGTAAGGCCCAATTTTTCAGCCCCTGTTTAACAGGGGCGTGTAATTACAATTTTTGATGCAATACTTTGCAGCAGGGCTTGTTCCTGCGCTCCAACTAGAGTATCTGTGAGGGGTTGGAGTGTTGTGGCACCAGTGCCTAAGGCCCAATTTTTCAGCCCCTGTTCAACAGGGACATGTAATTACAATTCTTGATCTAATATTTCACAGCAGGGCCAATTTCTGTACCCACCAGGAGTAACTGTGAGGACTTACAGTGTTGTGGCACCAGCACCACCACTACCAAAGGCCCAATTTTTCTGCCCCTGTTCAAAAGGTGCATGTAATTACAATTCTTCATCTAATATTTCACAGCAGGGCCCGTTTCTGTGCCCACCAAGAGTAGGGATGAGCCGAACACCCCCCCTGTTCGGTTCGCACCAGAACATGCGAACAGGAAAAAAGTTCGTTCGAACATGCGAACACCGTTAAAGTCTATGGGACACGAACATGAATAATCAAAAGTGCTAATTTTAAAGGCTTATATGCAAGTTATTGTCATAAAAAGTGTTTGGGGACCTGGGTCCTGCCCCAGGGGACATGGATCAATGCAAAAAAAAGTTTTAAAAATGGCCGTTTTTTCAGGAGCAGTGATTTTAATAATGCTTAAAGTCAAACAATAAAAGTGTAATATCCCTTTAAATTTCGTACCTGGGGGGTGTCTATAGTATGCCTGTAAAGGGGCGCATGTTTCCTGTGTTTAGAACAGTCTGACAGCAAAATGACATTTTGAAGGAAAAAACTCATTTAAAACTACCCGCGGCTATTGCATTGCCGACAATACACATAGAAGTTCATTGATAAAAACGGCATGGGAATTCCCCAAAGGGGAACCCCGAACCAAAATTAAAAAAAAAATATGACGTGGGAGTCCTCCTAAATTCCATACCAGGCCCTTCAGGTCTGGTATGGATATTAAGGGGAACCCCGGCCAAAATTAAAAAAAAAAAATGACGTGGGGTTCCCCCTAAATTCCATACCAGACCCTTCAGGTCTGGTATGGATTTTAAGGGGAACCCCGCGCCAAAAAAAAAAAAAAAAACGGCGTGGGGTCCCCCCAAAAATCCATACCAGACCCTTATCCGAGCACGCAACCTGGCAGGCCGCAGGAAAAGAGGGGGGGACGAGAGTGCGGCCCCCCTCCCTCCTGAACCGTACCAGGCCACATGCCCTCAACATTGGGAGGGTGCTTTGGGGTAGCCCCCCAAAACACCTTGTCCCCATGTTGATGAGGACAAGGGCCTCATCCCCACAACCCTGGCCGGTGGTTGTGGGGGTCTGCGGGCGGGGGGCTTATCGGAATCTGGAAGCCCCCTTTAACAAGGTGACCCCCAGATCCCGGCCCCCCCCCTGTGTGAAATGGTAAGGGGGTACATAAGTACCCCTACCATTTCACGAAAAAAGTGTCAAAAATGTTAAAAATGACAAGAGACAGTTTTTGACAATTCCTTTATTTAAATGCTTCTTCTTTCTTCTATCTTCCTTCATCTTCTGGTTCTTCTGGTTCTTCTGGCTCTTCTGGTTCTTCCTCCGGCGTTCTCGTCCAGCATCTCCTCCGCGGCGTCTTCTATCTTCTTCTCCTCGGGCCGCTCCGCACCCATGGCATAGGGGGGAGGCTCCCGCTCTTCTCTTCTTCTTTTCTTCTCTTCTGTTCTTCTTCATTTTCTTCTCCGGGCCGCTCCGCAATCCATGCTGGCATGGAGGGAGGCTCCCGCTGTGTGACGGCACTCCTCGTCTGACAGTTCTTAAATAACCGGGTGGGCGGGGCCACCCGGTGAACCCCGCCCCCCTCTGACGCACGGTGACTTGACGGGACTTCCCTGTGACGTCACGGGGAATGCCACAGGGAAGTCCCGTCAAGTCACCGTGCGTCAGAGGGGGCGGGGTCACCGGGTGGCCCCGCCCCCCGTTATTTAAGAACTGTCAGACGAGGAGCGCCGTCACACAGCGGGAGCCTCCCTCCATGCCAGCATGGATTGCGGAGCGGCCCGGAGAAGAAAATGAAGAAGAACAGAAGAGAAGAAAAGAAGAAGAGAAGAGCGGGAGCCTCCCCCCTATGCCATGGGTGCGGAGCGGCCCGAGGAGAAGAAGATAGAAGATGCCGCGGAGGAGATGCTGGACGAGAATGCCGGAGGAAGAACCAGAAGAGCCAGAAGAACCAGAAGAACCAGAAGATGAAGGAAGATAGAAGAAAGAAGAAGCATTTAAATAAAGGAATTGTCAAAAACTGTCTCTTGTCATTTTTAACATTTTTGACACTTTTTTCGTGAAATGGTAGGGGTACTTATGTACCCCCTTACCATTTCACACAGGGGGGGGGCCGGGATCTGGGGGTCACCTTGTTAAAGGGGGCTTCCAGATTCCGATAAGCCCCCCGCCCGCAGACCCCCACAACCACCGGCCAGGGTTGTGGGGATGAGGCCCTTGTCCTCATCAACATGGGGACAAGGTGTTTTGGGGGGCTACCCCAAAGCACCCTCCCAATGTTGAGGGCATGTGGCCTGGTACGGTTCAGGAGGGAGGGGGGGCCGCACTCTCGCCCCCCCCTCTTTTCCTGCGGCCTGCCAGGTTGCGTGCTCGGATAAGGGTCTGGTATGGATTTTTGGGGGGACCCCACGCCGTTTTTTTTTTTTTTTTTGGCGCGGGGTTCCCCTTAAAATCCATACCAGACCTGAAGGGTCTGGTATGGAATTTAGGGGGAACCCCACGTCATTTTTTTTTTAAAATTTTGGCCGGGTTCCCCTTAATATCCATACCAGACCTGAAGGGCCTGGTATGGAATTTAGGGGGACTCCCACGTCATTTTTTTTTTTTTAATTTTGGTTCGGGGTTCCCCTTTGGGGAATTCCCATGCCGTTTTTATCAATGAACTTCTATGTGTATTGTGTCTATGTGCAATGCAATAGCCGCGGGTAGTTTTAAATGAGTTTTTTCCTTCAAAATGTCATTTTGCTGTCAGACTGTTCTAAACACAGGAAACATGCGCCCCTTTACAGACACACTATAGACACCCCCCAGGTACGAAGTTTAAAGGGATATTACACTTTTATTGATTGACTTTAAGCATTATTAAAATCACTGCTCCTGAAAAAACGGCCGTTTTTAAAACTTTTTTTTGCATTGATCCATGTCCCCTGGGGCAGGACCCAGGTCCCCAAACACTTTTTATGACAATAACTTGCATATTAGCCTTTAAAATTAGCACTTTTGATTTCTCCCATAGACTTTTAAAGGGTGTTCCGCGGCATTCGAATTTGCCGCGAACACCCCAAATTGTTCGCTGTTCGGTGAACTTGCGAACAGCCAATGTTCGAGTCGAACATGAGTTAGACTCGAACTCGAAGCTCATCCTTAACCAAGAGTAACTGTGAGGACTTACAGTGTTGTGACACCAGCACCACCACCACCAAAGGCGCAATTTTTCTGACCCTGTTCACCAGGGGCATGTAATTACAATTCTTGATCTAATATTTCACAGCAGAGCCCGTTCCTGCACCCACCAAGAGTAACTGTGAGGGCTTACAGTGTTGTGGCAACACCAACACCTAAGGCCGCAATTTCTGCAGAGCATATAGGGCAGGCCCCTACTTTCAAACATCCAACTTACAAACAACTCCTACTTGCAAACGGAAGGAGACAACAGATAGTGAGATGAAATCTACCCCTAGGAAGGGAAATTCTCTCCTGTAAGAGTTAATATGGGAAAAACGTGTCTCCTCTCCACTGATGCTTTATCACAAATCCTTGTTTCACTAAAAACCCCAATTTTCAAAAAACATTTGTCATTGGGACAGAAAGTAAGGTGAAATCTTTTGAAGAGGTGCACAGACAGCAAAACAAATGTCACAGGGGTGATAACCCTTCCCTATGTTTTCTAAAAAGCTTAAAAATAGATTTTTTGGCTGGAGCTACTCTTTGAAAATGTACCAGTTCAAAATTACAAACAGATTCTACTTAACAACAAACCTACAGTCCCTGTCTTGTTTGCACCGCCTGTATACTGCTGTTCAGAGTATATAGGGCCTGGGGGCCCCACGCCTTTCCTTTTTGTAATTTGGGTGCAGGGTTACCCTTAATATGCATACAAGACCCAAAGGGCCTGGTAATGGACTGGGGGGGTACCCATGCCGTTTGTCTCACTGATTTTCATCCATATTGCCGGGACCCGACATTACATTAAAGCCGCAAGCAGTTTTAAATTACTTTTACTCCTTTAAAAATGTTGTGCAGGGACTGTTCTAAGCACAGGAAACACGAGCCACTTTACAGGCATACTATAGACACCCCCCAGGTACAATATTTTAAGGAATATTTCACTTTTTTTTTTTTTCCACTTTAAGCATCATTAAAATCGTCCGTTTTTAAAACTTTTTTTTGCATTGATACATGTCCCCTGGGGAAGGACGCTGGTCCCCAAACCCTTTTTAGGACAATACCATGCAAATTAGCCTTTAAATTTAGCACTTTTGATTTTGAACATTCAAGTCCCATAGACTTCAATGGGGTTCTAAAGTTTGAGCGAATTTTCGATCCGTTCGCAGGTTCTGGTGCGAACCGAACTGGGGGGTGTTCGGCTCATCCCTACTGGTGGCCTTCTCTTCGTAAGGATGTCAAGGAATACGTTCAAGCTTGTACGGTTTGTGTAATATCCAAATCTTCCACGTCCACCCCTGCTGGGTTGCTTTTGCCCTTACCAATTCCCAATATACCTTGGAGTTGTATTTCCATGGATTTTATCTCAGATCTGCCCCCCTCAACAGGTTCTACAGTCATCTGGGTAGTGGTGGATCGGTCCTCCAAAATGGGTCACTTGATTCCTCTCCCCGGCCTACCTTCTGCTCCCAGTCTTGCCACAACTTTCATTAAGGAGATCTTTCATCTTTATGGGATGCCTTCACATATCATCTCTGACAGAGGAGTTCAATTTACTGCTCAGTTTTGGAGAGCCTTGGCCAGCTCCTTTGGGATTAAATTGGATTTTTCATCTGCCTTTCATCTCCAGTCCAATGGGCAAACGGAACATGTCAATCAAAATGTAGAACGTTTTCCGTGCCTTCATCTCAGCCCACCAAGATGACTAGGTGGACCTTTTGCCCTGGGCAGAGTTTGCCTTAAACCATCACTCCAATGCCAGTTCTGGAAAATCTCCCTTCTTCACTGTTTACAGGCAAGCTCCATCTGTCCCCTTTCCTGTTCCCATTTCTCCTTTCTTCTGGAAAGAAGTCTCTGAGAATCTTCATCTAGCTGCTTCCAAGCATAAAACGGCAGCAGATCGTCATCGCCGTCTGGCTCCTAAGTTCCTGCCTGATGATAGAGTTTGGCTCTCTACCAAGCACATCCGACTCCAGATGCCCTCAATGAAATTTGCCCCTCACCTCATTGGTCCATTTCCTATTCTCAATCAGATCAATCCAGTTGCTTTCAAGCTCCGTCTGCCCTCTCATCTCCGGATACCCAACGCCTTCCTGCTCAGACCACTGGTCCTCAATCGCTTCTCTCGCCCTTCTTCTCACCCCGCTCCTGTGGCTGATACCACAGATCAGTATGAGATTACAGAAATATTGGACTTCAAGTACTCCCGAGGGAGGCTAATCTGATTGATTGGAAGGGCTATGGTCCCGGAGGAGAGGTCTTGAGTTCCTGCCACCGATGTCTCAGCCCGACGTTTGGTGACCAGATTCCACTGGAAATTTCCCTACAAGCCAGCCCCCAGATGTGTAGGGAGACCTCATAAGAGGGGGGGTACTGTCACAGATCAGCTGTGGAACTGATCTGTGTCTCACCTTTACTGCTGTAGGCCGGCTGGCACCTGTTGTTCCACTAGCTTGTGTTCAGCTCTGCTGCACTCTGCAGCTATGGGTGTCACAGGCTTCACCTGTTACTTAATATATGATTCCTTCCTGCTACCTCCTGTCCAGCCCCTCATGTGCGTCTCTATTTAAATCCCTCTCAGACCAGTTCTGGTTGCTTGAGCAACATCTGTTTCTGAGCTCCCTTCGTGTAACCTGCCTTAACCTGACCTCTCGTGAACTGATCTCTTGTGTACCGACTCAGCTTGTTCTGATTACGTTGTCTGCAGCCCACCCTGACTTTGGCTAGCTATCCGACTCTCCTTTGCTTCATCCATCCTTGTCTGACAGTGTCTTCTGGTACTTCCCTAGCGAACAGGGGAGGGGGTCCCTGGCAGAATACCGGCTGGCCCTTAGACTTCACGCCCTGGGGGATCCCGTGTCACCTGCTTGCCTGTGGGCTCACTGTAAGTAGTACCGTGACAGTTTGCTCAAGCACAGAGCACCTCTTAGAATCGGCCATTGACCGAGGATCAAATGCAACATTTAGTTCAGAGACTTAACTCCCAGCAAGCAAATCAAGAGCAAATAATGCTGGTTCTTCAGGATCTTGCCTCCCTTCTGGATCGTCTGCAACTCGCTGCAACTTCAGCTCCTCCCGTTCCTGCTTCTGCTTCAGCTGCTCCCATGTTACCTGCTACACCTGGCAATCCCTGCCTGCATCTGCCACTGCCACCTCATTTTTCTGGCAACCCTAAGGCTTGTCAGGGCTTTATTAATCAGTGTTCTATCCACTTTAAACTTTCCAGCCACCATTTTTCAACTGATTGGACCAAAGTCACATATATCATCTCTCTCCTCTCCGGTGATGCTCTAGCTTGGGCCTCCCCACTCTGGGAATCACACGATTTTATCACCTCCGACCTCCAGCTCTATTTGCATTCCGGAAAACTTTTGATAAGCCCAGCAAAGTGTCTTCAGCTGCTGGGGCCTTCCTATGTCTTCGTCAGCAAGGAATGACAGTCGGCCAATACACAGTTCAATTCCGTACGCTGGTCGCTGAACTCAAATGGAATAATGAGGCCCTTACTGCTACCTTCTGGCAAGGCCTATCTGAGCGTGTCAAGGATGAACTCGTTGGACGCACCATTCCTACATTGGATGATTTAATCGCATTGAGCATTCAAATAGACATTCGCTTCCAGGAGCGGGCCCTGGAGAAATCTAGATCCAGTCATCCCCCTGCTGGCTGTCCAGCGCAGGTAGTCCAAAGACCTGTGGAACCCTCTCCGTCTTCAACCTCTCACACATTGGAAAAACCTATGCAGCTTGAGCGAACTCCCCTCACTCTCGAGGAACATGCCCAATGCATGGGATTGGGTTTGTGCCTTTATTGTGGTGATAAAAGACATCTTTTGAACTCCTGTCCAGTCCGTCCAGGAAACTCTAGGGTCTAGGTCACTCGGAGGAAGGTGATCTAGACCGATCGCTTAATTTTGTCCGCTTCCCTCGTTTTACCCTTCCCGTGGCTATCCACTGGGCTCAAAATGCCTATCAACTCTCTGCATATGTGGACACTGGTACTGCCGGGAATTTAATTGAACAATCTTTAGCTTCCGAGTTGGGCATTTCCTTTGTTGCCTTGGCTTTACCCGTGACCGCAGTAGATGGCTCCTTCTTGCCTATGAGCCGCATCCGGTTTAAAACTCCTCCTTTTGTCTTACGCATTGGGGTTTTGCATGCTGAGGAGATCTCTTTCCTAATTCTGCCTAAATCCTCCAGTCCCATCATCCTGGGCCTTCCATGGTTGCAGAAACACTCCCTGCATCTTGACTGGAATACTGGACAAGTATTGGCTTGGGGTCCTCCGTGTCAGCAACAATGTATTTCCAAGGTGCTACCTCCCCCTTCCATTCCTCTGGCTGAGACCTTCACAACTCCCATGTTGCTTTCCCAATATCAGTCTTTCCGAGATGTTTTCTGCAAAAAGTCCGCTGATTGCCTTCCTCCTCACAGAGACTATGACTGCTCCCTTGATCTGTTAGAAAAACGTGACAGCACAAAGGAACTCTTCTATGAGGACAATTCAGTGATATAGGTACAAATCTTTATTGAAGACTATCCAAAAGTAAAATTCCATATATAAATGACTGTTAAACTACAACCCTATTCCCAGTACACATTAAAAGACCTAAAGTCTGGAGGAGGAAAGGTGGCCCCCATTTTCTAAATCACCTCATACAACTCTCATTCTCACACACTCACATACACCAATAGATATTGATTGGTCATACAATCTGTTTGGATTGAAGGTGAAGTCATCAGGTGATCAATGGAAATTAGTCAATCATGATAACTGGCATAGTCTTCTAGTGACTGACATATCCGATCACCAATAGTTTAACCACAGATGTAACAATCTTATAAATATTGTAAAGTGCAGGTGTGATGTAGCATTTCCTTTTCTTTTCAGTAAAACCAGCTTGTGACAATTGCAGCCTCCGTTTCACACTGTGAATATTGTCTATTCAGAATGATTCAGTAGTAAATAGCACAGTCACTGAAGCATGACAGCTAGACGATACAAAATAAAATTGAAACTGACTTTACCATATGCTGGAGTTGAACGGCAAGCAGTGTGTCATGAGAAGCAGCGGGGGAATCCGAATACAGGAACCGACTTTCAGAAGAGATCTGTGCGATCTGTTAGTAGCTGTCTCTGATGCTGGAAACAGGGATCCCACTTGCTAGACACAGTGCAGCTTCCTGCTTTCACGATGCTTGCTGTAATCAGCTGTTTGTGTAGATTCAAGTCCATGTCAGTAATACACTTAGAGTATCCGCTGTCTGGACTGCAGATGTCAGGCTCTGATGCTGGCATTTAGTCAGAAGGAAGCAAAGAGGTTTAGAGGCATTTCAGTAGATGAATGGGTGGTCATCCATCCATCCAAAATCTATACCAGACCCTTATCAGAGCACGCAACCTGGCAGGCCACAGGAAAAGAGGGGGGACAAGAGAGTGCCTCCCCCTCCTGAACCTGAGCCACATGCCCTCAACATTGGGAGGGTGCTTTGGGGTAGCCACAATGTATTTCCAAGGTGCTACCTCCCCCTTCCATTCCTCTGGCTGAGACTTTCACAACTCCCATGTCTTCATCTTCTTTTCGGGCCGCTCTGCATCCATGATGGCATGGAGGGAGGCTCCCGCTGTGTGACACTTCTCCTCTTCTGACGGTTTTTAAATAACGGGGGGCAGGGCCACCCGGTGACCCCACCCCCCTCTGACGCACGGGGACTTGACGGGACTTCCCTGTGGCATTCCCCGTGATGTCAGAGGGGGTGGGGTCACCGGTTACGTAACCCTGCCCCCTTTTGACATCACAGGGAATGCCACAGGGAAGTCCTCGTCAAGTCCCCGTGCATCAGAGGGGCGGGGTCACCGCGTGGCTCCGCCCCCCGTTATTTAAGAACCCTCAGAAGAGGAGAAGCGTCACACAGCGGGAGCCTCCCTCCATGCCATCATGGATGTGGAGTGGCCCGAGAAGAAGGGAAGAAGACGCAGCGGAGGAAGATGCCGGACGAGAACACCGGTGGAAGAACCAAAAGAACCAGAAGAACCAGAAGAAGAAGAAGATGGAGGAAGAAACCAAAGGAAGAAAGAAGATAGAAGAAAGAAGAAGCGTTTAAATAAAGGAATTGTCAAAAACTGTCTCTTGTCATTTTAACATTTTTGACACTTTTTAGTGAAATGGTTGGGGTACTTTTGTACCCCCTTACCATTTCACACAGGGGGGAGGGCTGGGATCTGGGGGTCCCCTTGTTAAAGGGGGCTTCCAGATTCCGATAAGCCCCCCACCCGCAGACCCCCACAACCACCGGCCAGGGTTGTGGGGATGAGGCCCTTGTCCTCATCAACATGGGGACAAGGTGTTTTGGGGGGCTACCCCAAAGCACCCTCCCAATGTTGAGGGCATGTGGCCTGGTATGGTTCAGGAGGGGGGCACTCTCTCTTCCCCCCCTCTTTTCCTGCGGCCTGCCAGGGTGCGTGCTCGGATAAGGGTCTGGTAAGGATTTTTGGGGGAACCCACGCCATTTTTTTTTTTTAATTTTGGCGTGGGGTTCCCCTTAAAATCCATACCAGACCTGAAGGGTCTGGTATAGATTTTGAGGGGGACCCCACACCATTTTTAAAAAAAATTTTGGCCGGGGTTCCACTTAATATCCATACCAGCCCTGAAGGGCATGGAATTTAGGGGGAACCCCCACGTCTTTTTTTTTTAATTTTGGTTCGGGGTTCCCCTGTGGGGAATTCCCATGCCGTTTTTATCAATGAACTTTTATGTTTATTGCCGGACCGGCAATTCATTAATAGCCGCGAGTAGTTTTAAATGACTTTTTTCCTTTGAAATGTCATTTTGCTGTCAGACTGTTCTAAACACGGGAAACATGCACCCCTTTACAGGCATACTAAAGACACCCCCCAGGTATGAAATTTAAAGGGACACTTTTATTGTTTCACTTTAAGCATTATTAAAATCACTGCTCCCGAAAATTAAACCATGTCCCCTGGGGCAGGACCCAGGACCCCAAACACTTTTTATGACAATACCATGCATATAAGCCTTTAAAATTAGCACTTTTGATTTCTTTCATAGACTTTTAAAGGGTGTTCCGCGGCATTCGAATTTTCCGTGAACACCCCAAATTGTTCGCTGTTTGGCGAACTGGCGAACAGCCGATGTTCAAGTCGAACATGAGTTCGACTCGAACTCGAAGCTCATCCTTACTTGGGACCTCTCCTTCCCGAGGCCGAGTCTACCCTCTTTCTATCCCCGAGACACAAGCCATGTCTGAACACATTCGGGAAAACCTGCAAAGGGGTTTCATCAGGAAATCCAACTCACCTGCAGGAGCCGGGTTCTTCTTTGTAGCGAAAAAAGATGGTTCACTCCGTCCATGCATCAACTACAGGGGCCCTATTGTCATCACTGTGAAGAACCGATACCCTCTTCCTTTAATTTCGGAACTCTTTGACAGACTGCGAGGTTCTCATGTTTTTACCAAACTGGATCTTAGAGGTGCCTACAATTTAATAAGAATCAGGGAAGGAGACGAATGGATGACCGCCTTTAACACCAGGGATAGACATTATGAATATCTTATGATGCCCTTTGGCTTATGCAATGCCCCGGCAGTCTTCCAAAATTTGGTTAATGAGATCTTTTGCAACCTTCTGTATGTCTGTGTTATTGTATATCTGGATGATATTCTTATTTTCTCACCAGACTTACTTACCCATCGTCTTCATGTGAAAGCTGCGCTACAGCATCTACGGGACAACTGTCTATATGCAAAACTGTCTATTTGAACAAACACAAGTTCCATTTCTGGGCTACATAATCTCATCACAGGGCCTCCTCATGGACCCAGCCAAGCTTCAGGCCATCTCTGAGTGGCCCCAGCCCTCTGGTATAAAAGCCACCCAACGCTTTTTAGGCTTCACCAATTACTATCGCCAATTAATTCGTAACTACTACACCTTGGTGGCCCCTATTACATCTCTCACCCGCAATGGTGTCAATGCCCGGCTCTGGTCCCCTGAAGCCATTGATGCTTTCCTCAAACTCAAGGCAGCCTTACTCTCCACCCCAATTCCCCTACGTCCGGACCTTACAAAACCCTTTTCTTTGGAGGTTGATGCCTCTTCAGTAGGAGTCAGTGCCGTCCTACTCCAAGCTCAGAAGGGCAAGTCTCAGCCTTGCGGATTCTTTTACAAGAATTTTTCTGATGCGGAGAAGAACTATACCATTGGGGACCATGAGCTACTCGCTATTAAACTAGCTCTTCATGAATGGCAACATCTTCTAGAGGGTTCTCCCCATTGTATTACCATCTATACTGATCATAAAAATCTGCAGTATTTACAATCCACAAAATGCTTGAACCCACGTCAAGCTCGCAGGGCTCTCTTTTTCACCCGCTTCAACTGTAACAATACTTTTCGTCCAGGTGCCAAAAACCTTCGAGCTGATGCCTTATCCAGGTGGTTTGATGTCAACGATTCTGAGAATCACCTAGATCCTGGTCCCATCATCCCTCCGCATCGTATTCTAGCCACTACTCAGCTCCAGTATACGTAGCCTCCTCCAGGTAAAACTTTTGTAGTTCCCGCACTTCATCCCAAACTCCTTGCTTGGGCACATGACTCCACGTTCTCTGGACATCCTGGCATACCTTGTACTTGTGACCTTCTAAAGCATCATTACTGGTGGCCTTCTCTTTATAAGGATGTCAAGGAATATGTTCAAGCTTGTACGGTTTGTGTACTATCCAAATCTCCACGTCCGCCCCTGCTGGGTTGCTTTTGCCCTTACCAGTTCCCGATATACCTTGGAGTTGTATTTCCATGGATTTTATCTCAAATCTGCCCCCTCAACAGGTTCTACAGTCATCTGGGTAGTGGTGGATCGGTTCTCCAAAATGTGTCACTTGATTCCCCTCCCAGGCCTACTTTCTGCTCCCAGTCTTGCCACAACTTTCATTAAGGAGATCTTTCATCTTCATGGGATGCCTTCACATATCATCTCTGACAGAGGAGTTCAATTTACTGCTCAGTTTTGGAGAGCCTTGGCCAGCTCCTTTGGGATTAAATTGGATTTTTCATCTGCCTTTCATCCCCAGTCCAATGGGCAAACGGAACGTGTCAATCAAAATGTAAAACGTTTTCTCAGTGCCTTCATCTCAGCCCACCAAGATGACTGGGTGGACCTTTTGCCCTGGACAGAGTTTTCCTTAAACCATCAGTCCAATGCCAGTTCTGGAAAATCTCCCTTTGTCACTGTTTACAGGCAACCTCCATCTGTTCCCTTTCCTGTTCCCATTTCTCCTCTTGTACCAGCAGCAGCTTAAACTCAAAGGTCCTTCAACTCAATCTGGAAAGAAGTCTGAGAATCTTCATCTAGCTGCTTCCAGGCATAAAATGGCAGCTGATCGTCATCGCCATCTGGCTCCTAAGTTCCTGCCTGACAATAGAGTTTGGCTCTCTACCAAGCACATCCGACTCCAGATGCCCTCAATGAAATTTGCCCCTCGCTTCATTGATCCATTTGCTATTCTCCGTCAGATCAATCCAGTTGCTTTCAAGCTCTGTCTGCCCTCTAATCTCAGGATACCCAGCGCCTTCCATGTCTCCCTGCTCAGACCACTGGTCCTCAATTGCTTCTCTTGCCCTTCTTCTCACCCCGCTCCTGTGGCTGATACCACGGATCAGTATGAGATTAAAGAAATATTGGACTTCATGTACTCCCGAGGGAGGCTACTCTTTCTGATTGATTGGAAGGGCTATGGTCCGGAGGAGAGGTCTTGGGTTCCTGCCACCGATGTCTCAGCCCCACGTTTGGTGACCAGATTCCAATCGGAAATTTCCCTCCAAGCCAGCCCTCAGACATGTAGGGAGACATCGTAAGAGGGGGGTACTGTCACAGATCAGCTGCGGAGCTGATCTGTGTCTCACCTTTACTGCTGTAGGCTGGCTGGCACCTGTTGTTCCACTAGCTTGTGTTCAGCTCTGCTGCACTCTGCAGCTATGGGTGTTGCTGGCTTCACCTGTTACTTAATATATGATTCCTTCCTGCTACTTCCTGTCCAGCCCCTCATGTGCTTCTCTATTTAAATCCCTCTCAGACCAGTTCTGGTTGCTTGAGCAACATTTATTTCCGAGCTCCCTTCATGTAACCTGCCTTAACCTGACCTCTCGTGAACTGATCTCTTGTGTACCGACTTGGCTTGTTCTGATTACGTTGTCTGCAGCCTGCCCTGACCTTGGCTCGCTATCCGGCTCTCCTTTGCTTCATCCATCCATCCTTGTCTGACAGTGTCTTCTGGTACTCCCCTAGCGAGCAGGATGAACCTGGGGGTCGTGACGCAACTAAGCCCAAACCCTCGCCCTTAGACTCCGCCCTGCTCACCTGTGGGCTCACTGTAAGTAGTACTATGACAATATTCTTTTATTGAGCAAAAAAAAAAAAAAGTAAGATATACAACAATAAAACTTTCGAGACAAATATCAAGTATATTGTAAAGTATTGGAATAGTTATCTTGCCATGGCATTCTATATGTTATATATATATATTACCATAGGGTTTCCCCTCCAGCGCCATTGATATTTAATAGTATTCTTCCATTCCATTGAATATACTATGCCGGCATGGTTATCACCCCTCCTTACTATGAACCTTAAATGTGGAGACAGATGGACCCATATATCCTATTGTGTCCGTTGTCCACTCATAGGTAGGTTTCAGGCGCCTTAACCCATCTATCCCATATTTTTTCATACTTTGAAGGGCACCATCTATGACAGTATATAAGTTTCTTGTAGGGTAATACAGTATTGACTTCCACTATCCAGTATGTAAGCTCTTGGGGGTTAGATCTCATCCAGACTCTAGCTATGACCTTCCATGCAGAGAAGAGTGTTTCATGCAGAAATATCTTAGTGAATTTATTTATTTCTGGATCTGGGAAAATCCCCAGAAGGCATATTTTGGACTGTAGTGTTATAGGGGAGCCCATTGTGTCATGCAAGAATCGCACCACCTGTGTCCAAAAGGCCTGGATTTTAGTGCATTGCCACAGTAGGTGGAAAAAAGTGCCTACTGCTTGATTGAACATTGGGCAAGTTGTGGACTGACTACGCTTGTATCTGGAGATTCTGAGCGGTGTGAGGTAAGATCTGTGGACCACAAAAATTTGGGTTAGACGATCCGATAGCTTGGGGGATACTAGTTTACATGTATCTAGGGCATCACTCCATTCTTTATCTTCCATGGAGCCCACCTCCCCCTCCCAGCTAGACTTTAAGGCATAGGTCGACATGGTTGCCTGCAGGAGCGTCAGCATCGAATAGAATTAGAATCGAATAGAATTGAGAGATCAGCTTTTTAGGGTCAGGGCATTTTATTGCTTCCGTTAAGGGATTGCTGGCAAGGGTGAGATCATCTAAGGGGAACTGTGTGCGAAATTTACAGAATTTATATTTAGAAAATCATTCACAGAGGGGGACACTGCAATAGGAGGCAGTGCTGATGGTGTATACAAGTTAGTGTTACGAGAGCAGCAGGAGGGTGAGGGGCGGCTTACACACAGAGAGAAAGGGGAGGGGAAGGAGGACACAGGAGCAGAGAGGAGAGCAAATAGCAGGCTGCTGATGACAGAGGCACGTAAACTGACCACGATGTCTGGTCCCAGCAGCCATGATACACATGTGGTCAGTTTACAGAGGAGTGGGGAGAAACTGTCAGGATCAACCAGGTTTTTTAGGTGTTACAGGGGGGCAAATGACACAGGACAAGCACTGTGTCATATAACATGCTTTAAATGAGCAGGATCCATTTTTTTGGGGGGTTAACAAATGCTTTAAACTGTTTACAAAAGTACTGGCCAGTAGACTGTCTTCCTTTATCCATTTTTTACATACATAGGGATCAGGTGGACTTCATCCCAGCCTGCCAGGGACCGGATCAGATTAGAAGATGTCATCATACTTCTGCGGTCGGGATGGGCTGGGGGTCCCTCTCAGGATGGACTCCTCCTGTCAATAGACTTGCATAAAGCTTTCAACTCGATGTCTTGGATGTGCATGTTTCAGGCCTTAGAGACCTGCGGCTTTGGTCTGCTCTTTTTACGTATCCTTGGAACGCTTTATTCTCACCCACAAGTTAGGGTTGAACTCATGGAATATCATTCTGACCCCATCACCATTGAGCGTGGAACAGGACAGGGGTGTCCACAATCCCCACTACATTTCACTATTGCGATCGAAACTGTGGCCATAGCTATACGGGATGACCCAAATATTAGGGGGTGCTATGTGGTCCTAAGACACATAAATGTGCATTATTCTTAGATGATATGCTACTGTTTGTAAACTCTGCTCTTACCTCACTCCATTCTTCAGACCTTACATGACTTTGATAGGATTTCAAGGCTCAGGGTAAATGAGACAAAATCTTCTGCTATGAATATTAAACACTTCAATACCAGGCACTTAGACACCTTCCTGCCCAAGCCAATTTTCAGCTTTCAGCGCTGTCGCAATTTAAATGACAATTGCGCGGTCATACAACACTGTACCCAAACAAATTTTTTATCATTTTGTTCCCACAAATAGAGCTTTCTTTTGGTGGTATTTGATCACCTCTGCGTTTTTTATTTTTTGTGCAACAAATAAAAAAAGACCAAAAATTTAAAAAAAAAAAACAAGTTTTTCTTTGTTTCTGTTAAAATTTTTGTAAATAAGTAAGTTTTCTTCTTCAATGGTGGGCACTGATATGGCTGCACTGACGAGCACTGGTAAGGTGGCACTGATGGAACTGATGAGGTGGTACCAATGAGGTGGCACTGACGGGCACTGATGATGGGTACTGATAGGCAGCACTGATGGGCACTGACAGATGGCACTGGTATGTGGCACTGATGGGCACTCATAGGTGGCACTGATGGGCACTCATAGGTGGCACTGATGGGCACTCGTAGGCGGCACTGATGGGTACTTATGGGTTTCACTGATGGGTACTTATGGGTTTCACTGATGGGTACTTTTGGGTGGCACTGATAGGTGGCATGGATGGGAACTGATAGGTGGGCACTGATGGGCATGTATGGGCACTGATAGGTGGCACTGATGGACACTGATGGGTGGCACTGATGACACTGATTGGTGGCACTGATGACACTGATGGGTGGCATTGCTGGGCATCACTGATGTTACATCTTATATAATGGTGCCAGTCAGTGCCCATTTGTGGGCACTGATTGGCACAAATTGGGCATAATTTGCACATGTAGATGGCCATGGGGTATATACTTGGCCATCCACATGTTGCCCCCTTCCCTGGTGGTCCTGGCGGCTTCCCTGGTGGTCTAGTGTGGGCATCCGAGGGAGGGCTGCACTGATAAACAATCAACGCAGAACCCCCCTGTCAGGAGAGCCGCCGATCAGCTCTCCTCTACTCGCGTCTGTCAGACGCGAGTGAGGAACAGCCGATCAACGGCTTTTCCTGTTGACATCGTGATCAGCCATGATTGGACACGGCTGATCACGTGGTAAAGCGCCTCCACTGGAGGCGCTTTACCAAGATCGGTGTAGCCGTGTGTCAGACTGACACACCGCACAACCGATCGCCGCGATGTGCACCCCCATGGGCGCGCGGCGGCTGTTATCCTGATGGACGTCATATGACGCCCGGTCATGATAACTGAACCACTGCCCGCCCATCATTTTGCTATAGGCCGGGCGGGAAGTGGTTAATGTTCCTGATTCGTTGCTTGTCAGCATAAGGGATTCCTTCCCATTTCAATGGCATAATGTAGCTCATGTTTTCGCCGCTTGGAACAACTACTTTCTAGTTGAGCCCTGTACGATCTCTCGTGGCTGCTAATCCATGCGGTCAAAATTACTCTCTTGCATAAACTTTTATATGTTTAGGTCTCTACTCTACCAATATGCGTCTCTAGGTCAGACTTTCTCGGTTTTCAGTCTAAAGTGTTGAAATTGATATGGGGCACTAAAGGCCATAGATTGTCGCCCTCCACTTTGTTCACTCCCTGGTCAAGGGGGAGGACTTGATGTTCCTGATTTATTTGCTTACTATTACTATATAATTGATGCAACTGTCCTTTGTTTATTCTCGCCATGAGAGACTGGGTTCGGATGGAACGTCAGGCTATTTCGTCTTTCACGATTGATTTCCTTTGTGGCGCCCTCTCAGAGATAGAATATAGTCACTCACGCTCTCTCATTCCTTTGCTATATGGGATAGTTTGCGCTCTAATCCTTTGCTGACCTCCACATTTACCCCTTTAGCTCATATATTTCATAACCCTGATATTCCTACTGGTATGGACATTGGGGCCTTCCAATGTTGGACAGATAAAGGCCTATACCGTATTGGTCACTTTTTTACTCACTGTGGCTCCTTCACTCTCTCCCATTGTTTCCCAGTCTTGGAGATGCCTTGATCAAATACCTAATTTTTTACATTCAATCTGGCCCTCAGGGGATCCTTCTTCCCTAACAACATACGAGCAATGGTGCACTAGATACTAGTGTACTAGAGGGGGTATCTCTATGTTATACGAGTCGCTGTGCACCCCACGTCAGAAGCAACCATACATTCTAGGAGCGGGACCCTAACTGTGCTGAAGAACTAGAGTCTTGGTCTTTCAGACTTCAAGTTTCCCACAGAGGCATCTTAAACATTTCTTTCATAGAAGCCTATCTTAAAGTACTGACTGGATGGTATCTAGTCCCTACGCGCCTGGCCAGGATGTATTATACAGCCACTGCAGAATGCTTCAGGGGCTGTAATTTACAAGGCCCCATGCTTCACTTTTGGTGGGAGTGCACCAGTATTAGGAGCTTTGGAACAGGATGTCTTCCTAGTAACAGGGATCTCTATTGAGCAACAACCTCATCTAGCATTACCTAATGACTTGCCATCAGGGTGGCCAAGTCCACTGAAATGTCTGATTTCTTTTATTCTGCTAGTGGCTAAGATTATTATAGTAGGAGCATGAAAGACACCCTCAGTGTCCTTTAGATGATTGAAACACAAAATCTCTTGGATTATGGGTTCATGATAATGATAGAAATAAAATGTTTGACCAGACTCGGGAACCTTGGGCAACTTATATACATGTGCCCCTGTCCTTGACACCCGGTGCTGTACAAACACAGGACCCATTTCCTTCCATCCTAACCTCCTCTCCAGCCTAGATCTTCTTGTATCCTTGAGATTCTTCTGATTTTCACCTTCCTTCTCTCTTTTCATTCTTCTTTTTCTTGGATCTCTTGTTGTCTCCTTTTTATATCAATCATCTTATGTTCATTGCTATGATGTTGATGGTGACAAATGGTATTTTTTAATGATCAGGAGTACCTTAAGAATGATTTGTTTTGTAGCAGGCTCAGTGACAGTACCAGAGGCTTTAATAATCACTACCATGCATTTTTTGCTTCCGGTTTATGGTTCTTTGTATTAAAGGCTAAGTTCACCTTTATGTACCTCTGTTGCACAAAAATAAAACTGGCTCAGGGTGCATGCTAAATTCCCTGGGGCCACAGCTCACGGGATGTCCCTGATGTAATGCAAGTGCCTGCCTAATTGAATACAGAGTGATTGGATTGATGGTGTCTCCTACTTTTATATATTTTTGGTAAATCTAAAGGAGATTGTAAAGAGATTGTACAATCAGATTGTATAGTGTATGGCCACATTTATACACCTAAAATAACATAGTTGCGTTTTCGGTGTCATTAATTGTTAATGGCACACCAAACACAGAAGAAAACACACATTTTGCCATATGAAGAAACAGGTGACAAATGCAGTAACAAATTTACAGAAATGACCTATGAGCTACTTTGCCAGTTGGAGCGAAGCCCATTAAAATCGACTGGCTGCCCTATGTGTGTCACTGGGAAAATGAGCCAAAAAACATGCACTCCCACAACTGTAAATGGGGCCTGAAAGTGAAATTGGTCCATTTACAGAAAAACAATGAGGCTCCATTTACATCTGTGTATTTCCAAACGCATGGCAAATTGAACAGAAAATGTGCACTTTGCCATGCGTTTCATAAATTCTGCAAATGTGCATTGTGTTTGTGTTGTCATGACATGTTAAAAGCTCCCCAAATGCGGCAAACACACTGAAAACTGCAGTAACGCGCTGCTCCAAAAATAGTTTTGGAGTTACTCTGGGGCGATTGTTGCGCATAAGGGAAGCACATTCAAGTGAATGGGCTGCCCTGTGCGTGATGAGTGAAAAACACTCCAAAACACCCAAAACAAATGCATGCGGGAATGTGAGTTTTTGTTGGATGGAGATGTGAATGAGGCCTCATGACTGAGTGTCTCGCTCCACTCCCTCCTATGTACTTGTATAAAGATGGCCACACTAATCAATCTGATTGTACAATCTCTGTACAATTTTCTTTAGAGTTACCAGAACTATGGAATAGAGGACACACCTGAACAATCCATTCAATTTGTAGCAAATCAGGCATGCCCTTGTACTACATAACTGATGGGAAATCAAAAGGAGATCTTTTATACAATTTGCAATCAAATTGTATAGGAAGTGAGTGGAAGGTGGCATTGTAATGAGGGAGGTTTGGTCCAGAGTAGTGAACACACCCTACCACTAAGGATGATTTAAGGACTAATTTACTAATTAAGGGGAGTAGTCAATTGGTCACAGGTGCTTGAGGCCTATATAACCTTGTGTAGAGCACATGTGAAATTGCCAGACTGCTGGTTGGAAGCTAAACAGTGGGGACCTTGAGTGGAGAATGAACAAGTTTTTCTTTTTGACTGCTGGTGATTGATGGGTTGCATTTTTAGGTTCTTTTTGGCGCTTTTCCTTGTAGCTTTTTAACACCTCTTTCTGACACTTTTTATACAGCTTTTTTTTCTTTGATTTCTTTGGCCTACTAAGGGGAGTGGTTAATTGGTCACAGGTGCGTGAGGCCTATATAACTTTATGTAGAACTCATTGTGAGCCTGCTCATCTTTGAGCTTGCTGGAACTTAGACCAAGTGGAACTGGACTAAGTGGTGAGTTAAAAACCAGAGTTAGTGGAACTGGACTAAGTGGTAAGTTAAAAACCAAAGTTTAAAACAGGAGATTATAACAGGGGTCATAGTACCTGTGTAGCGTGAGTACCTGAGTGTTGTCTGAGTAGTGTGTGTGGATTGTTAGTACTTGTGTATTGTGTACTGTGTACTTGTGTATTGTGAGTGCACATAGGTCTGCGAGTACCTGTATATTGTCTTGTTGAGGATTAGTGTCAGGAAGCTCTTTGTTAGGTAATTTGAACAGGGTATAATCCCCAATCCTCATTAAATTACTAGGTACGATGTCCGGCGGGTGTGGAGAGGTGACGCGTTGTACATCTTATGGCATGCATGCGTTCCTTCATCATCCAATCGAGGGTGAATACTGCTGTGCAAAATGTAAGCACATTGTTTCCCTGGAAGTCCAGGTTATGAATCTGGGGAAGCAACTGTCAGCACTGAGAAATCCCTCCATATTAAAGGAGAGCCAGGAACATACACGGTAGGTACCGGCAGGGGCCAGCACAGAGGTGGATGGAGACAAAGAGGTGCAGGCACTAGGAAAGAGTAGATGGGTGACAGTCAGGAAGGGTAGAGAGGGAAATTCCAGGGAGGCCAGTACTGGGATGAAGCATCCCAATAAGTACGCTCCATTGAGTGACATTGGTAAAACCAGTCAGGGACTAGCACTGCTGGAGCTGAGGGACTCTCCTAGCTGCCGGGGGAAGAACTCCTCCAGTGAGAGTGGGGGGAAGCGAAGGGAAAGGAAAGACAGATTCTGGTGGTAGGGGACTCAATTCTTAGGACAGAGAGGGCAATCTGTAGCAAAGACCTGAATTCCCGAACTGTATGTTGTCTACCAGGTGCTCGGGTTTGGCACATCATGGATCTTGTGGACAAATTACTGGGAGGGGCTGGGGAAGACCCGGCTGTCATGGTTGCACGTTGGCACCAATGACAAAGTCAGAGGCAGATAGAGTGTCCTAAAGAACGATTTTAGGGACTTGGGAGTTAAATTGAGGAAAAGGACCTCCAAGGTAATATTCTCAGGAATACTACCGGTACATCGAGCCACACCAGAAAGGCAGAGGGAGATTAGGGAAGTAAACAAGTGGCTGAAGAGCTGGTGTAGTAAGGAGGGGTTTGGGTTCCTGGAGGACTGGGTCAAATTCTCAGTCGATAACCAGTACTATAGAAGGGATGGACCGCATCTAAATGAGGAGGGTGCAGATCAGCTGGGAATGAAGATGGCCAAAAAGTTAGAGGGTTTTTTAAACTAGGTGATGGGGGGAGGGTCCAGAGGTATAGATAGTCAGCGCGGAACATATTCCAGGGGGTAGTATTGGGGGCATTAGTGATAGGTTGACCAAAGCAGATAAACCCAAGGTAAGTATAGTAGCAAGTCCTAGCTGTAATCTCGGAACACCCAATAAGAGAAAAATATGCGACCGGTCTAAACTACGTGGCATGTTCACCAATGCCAGGAGCCTGGCAGACAAGATGGGTGAACTAGAGATACTGTTTTGTGGGAATTTCAGATACCTGGTTCAACAGCTTTCAAGATTGGCTGGCAACCATTCAGGTGTATACCCTTTATCGCAAGGATAGAGAGGGTAAAAAAGAGGGAGGGGTATGCCTATATATCAAGAAAAATATACAAGTTAATGTGAGAGATGACATCACTAAGGGAGCTAGGGAGGAGGTGGAGTCCTTATGGGTAGAGCTCCAAAGGGAGAAAGCTAAGGGGGAAATAATACTGGGAGTATGCTATAAGCCCCCTAACCTGAGGGGGGTAAGGGAGACAGATTTCCTATCACAAATTGGATTAACAGCAAAGATGGGAAGAGTTATCATAATGGGGCATTTTAATTATCCAGACATAGACTGGGCGGACGGAACCACTCATTCATCTAAGGCTTGACAGTTCCTAAATGTCTTGTAGGACAATTTTATGGGTCAGATGGTAGACGCACCAACTAGAAATAAAAGTGTTACTGGATTTACTGATTTTCAACAATACAGACCCGATCACGGATGTGGAAATACAGGGCAATTTAGGTAACAGCTATCACAGGTCAATTGGCTTCAGTATGAATCACACAAATAGGGAATAAAAGGGGAATACAAAGACACTGAATTTCAAAAGAGCCAACTTCCCTAAACTATGAACCTTGCTAGAAGGCATAAATTGGGATAAAATCTTAGGAACAAAGAACACGGAGGAGGGATGGCTTTGCTTTAAGAGCATATTAAATAAGGCCATTAGCCAATGCATCCCATTGGGTAATACATTTAATAATGCAAACAAAAGTCCTGGATGGCTTAACTCCAATGTAAAAATGCATATAAAAGCAAAGGAGAAGGTCTTAAAAAAATACAAGGTTGAGGGATCATCATCAGCATTCAGACTTTATAAAGAATACAACAAGAAATGTAAGGGTGCAATAAGGACGTACAGTGGGGGCGGAAAGTATTCAGACCCCCTTAAATGTTTCACTCTTTGTTATATTGCAGCCATTTGTTAAAATCATTTAAGTTCATTTTTTTCCTCATTAATGTACACACAGCACCCCATATTGACAGAAAAACACAGAATTGTTGACATTTTTGCAGATTTATTAAAAAAGAAAAACTGAAATATCACATGGTCCTAAGTATTCAGACCCTTTGCTCAGTATTTAGTAGAAGCACCCTTTTGATCTAATACAGCCATGAGTCTTTTTGGGAAAGATGCAACAGGTTTTTCACACCTGGATTTGGGGATCCTCTGCCATTCCTCCTTACAGATTCTCTCCAGTTCTGTCAGGTTGGATGGTAAACGTTGGTGGACAGCCATTTTTAGGTCTCTCCAGAGATGCACAATTGGGTTTAAGTCAGGGCTCTAGCTGGGCCATTCAAGAACAGTCACGGAGTTGTTGTGAAGCCACTCCTTCATTATTTTAGCTGTGTGCTTAGGGTCATTGTCTTGTTGGAAGGTAAACCTTCAGCCCAGTCTTGAGCACTCTGGAGAAGGTTTCGTCCAAGATATCCCTGTACTTGGCCGCATTCATCTTTCCCTCGATTGCAACCAGTCGTCCTGTCCCTGCAGCTAAATAACACCCCCACAGCATGATGTTGCCACCATCATGCTTCACTGTTGGGACTGTATTGGACAGGTGAAGAGCAGTGCCTGGTTTTCTCCACACATACCGCTTAGAATTAAGGCCAAAAAGTTCTATCTTGGTCTCATCAGACCAGAGAATCTTATTTCTCACCATCTTGGAGTCCTTCAGGTGTTTTTTAGCAAACTCCATGCAGGCTTTCATGTGTCTTGCACTGAGGAGAGGCTTCCGTCGGGCCACTCTGCCATAAAGCCCCGACTGGTAGAGGGCTGCAGTGATGGTTGACTTTCTACAACCTTCTCTCATCTCCTGACTGCATCTCTAGAGCTCAGCCACAGTGATCTTTGGGTTCTTCTTTACCTCTCTCACCAAGGCTCTTCTCCCCCGATAGCTCAGTTTGGCCGGACGGCCAGCTCTAGGAAGGGTTCTGGTCATCCCAAACGTCTTCCATTTAAGGATTATGGAGGCCACTGTGCTCTTAGGAACCTTAAGTGCAGCAGAAATTTTTTGTAACCTTGGCCAGATCTGTGCCTTGCCACAACTCTGTCTCTGAGCTCTTCAGGCAGTTCCTTTGACCTCATTATTCTCATTTGCTCTGCCATGCACTGTGAGCTGTAAGGTTTTATATAGAAAGGTGTGTGGCTTTCCTAATCAAGTCCAATCAGTATAATCAAACACAGCTGGACTCAAATGAAGGTGTAGAACCATCTCAAGGATGATCAGAAGAAATGGACAGCACCTGAGTTAAATATATGAGTGTCACAGCAAAGGGTCTGAATACTTAGGACCATGTGATATTTCAGTTTTTCTTTTTTTAATAAATCTGCAAAAATGTCAACAATTCTGTGTTTTTCTGTCAATATGGGGTGCTGTGTGTACATTAATGAGAAAAAAAAATGAACTTAAATGATTTTAGCAAATGGCTGCAATATAACAAAAAAAGTGAAAAATTTAAGGGGGTCTGAATACTTTCCGTCCCCACTGTACATGAAAAACATGTAGAACATGAAAGACACATAGCGGAGGAGAGAAAAAAAATCCCAAGAAATTCTTTAAGTAGGTAAACAGTAAAACAGAGAGGACAGACCATATTGGCCCCATAAAGAATGAGGAAGGACATCTGGTTACCAAGGATGGGGAGATCGCGAAGGTATTGAATTTATTCTTCTCAGTCTTCAGGAGGGAATCGGAGGCTTCAGTAACCAAAACTGCAGTGTTTATCCTCACAGTGTTTCCTCTTGTCTATTTTACCATTTTGACACTTTTTTTGTGAAATGGTAGGGGTACTTGTACCCCGTTACCAATTCACACAGGGGGGAGGCCGGGATCTGGGAGTCCCCTTGTTAAAGGGGGCTTCCAGATTCCGATAAGCTCCCTGCCCGAACACCCCCAAAACACCGGGCAAGGGTTGTGTGGATGAGGCCCTTGTCCCCATCAACATGGGGACAAGGTGCTTTGGCATGCTACCAAAAAGCACCCTCCCCATGTTAAGGGCATGTGGCCTGGTATGGTTCAGGAGGGGGGGCACTCTCTTGTCCCCCCTCTTGTCCTGCAGCCTGCCAGGTTGCGTGCTCGGATAAGGGTCAGGTATGGATTTTAGGGGGACCCCTAAGCAAATTTTTTTTAAATTTGGCGCAGTGTTCCCCTTAATTTCCATATCAGACCCGAAGGGCCTGGTATGAATTTTAGGAGGACCCCCACACAATTTTTAAAAGAAATTTTGGTTCAGGGTTCCCCTTAATATTCATACTAGACACAAAGGGCCTGGTAATGGACTGGGGGGATCCCATGCTCTTTTTTTCAATGAGTTTTATCTATATTGCTGAGACCTGACAATTCATTACAACCCCGAGCAGTTTTAAATGACAAATTTTCGTTTAGAAATGTCATTTTGCTGTGGTACTGTTCTAAACATGGGAAAAATGCGCCACTTTACAGGCATACTATAGACACCCCCAGGCACGATATTTCAAGAAATTTTTCATTTTTATTGTTTCACTTTAAGCATTAAAAAAAATCACTGCTCCCGAAAAAACGGACATTTAAAAAAAAAAATTTGGATTGATACATGTCCCCTGGGGCAGGACCCAGGTCCCCAAACACTTTTTATGGCAATAACTTGCATATAAGCCTTTAAAGTTAGCACTTTTTATTATTCATGTTCGTGTCCCATAGACTTTAACGGTGTTCGTGTTTTCTGCTGAATTTTTTGCCTGTTGGCATGTTCTGCTGCGAACCAAACAGGAGGGTGTTTGGCTCATCCCTAGTTATGAGGAAGGTTTGCGAGCACTGAACTTATTCTCTCTGGAGAAGAGACGCTTGAGAAGGGATATGATTTCAATTCACAAATACCATACTGGTGACTAGGGATGAGCCGAACACCCCCCTGTTCGGTTCGCACCAGAACAGAAAAAAGTTTGTTCAAACACGTGAACACCGTTAAAGTCTATGGGACACGAACATGAATAATCAAAAGTGCTAATTTTAAAGGCTTATATGCAAGTTATTGTCATAAAAAGTGTTTGGGGACCTGGGTCCTGCCCCAGGGGACATGGATCAATGCAAAAAAAAGTTTTAAAAACGGCCGTTTTTTCAGGAGCAGTGATATTAATAATGCTTAAAGTCAAACAATAAAAGTTTAATATCCCTTTAAATGTCATAGCTGGGGGGTGTCTATAGTATGCCTGTAAAGGGGCACATGTTTCCCGTATTTAGAAAAGTCTGACAGCAAAATGACATTTCAAAGAAAAAAAGTCATTTAAAACTACTCGTGGGTATTTCATTGCCGGTCCGACAATACACATAAAAGTTCATTGATAAAAATGGCATGGGAATTCCCCACAGGGGAACCCCGAACCAAAATTAAAAAAAAAATGACGTGGAGGTCCCCCTAAATTCCATACCAGACCCTTAAGGTCTGGTATGTATTTTCAGGGGAACCCTGCGCCAAAGTTAAAAAGATAAAACGGCATGGGGTCCCCCCAAAAATCCATACCAGACCCTTATCCAAGCATGGAACCTAGCAGGCCGCAGGAAAAGAGGGGGGGACGAGAGAGCACCCCCCTGAACCGTACCAGGCCACATGCCCTCAACATTGGGAGGGTGCTTTGGGGTAGCCTCCAAAACACCTTGTCCCCATGTTGATGAAGACAAGGGCCTCATCCCCACAACCCTGGCCGGTGGTTGTGGGGGTCTGCGGGTGGGGGGGCTTATCGGAATCTGGAAGCCCCCTTTAACAAGGGGACCCCCAGATCCTGGCCCCTCCTGTGTGAAATGGTAAGGGGGTACAAAAGTACCCCTACCATTTCACTAAAAAATTGTCAAAAATGTTAAAAATGACAAGAGACAGTTTTTGACAATTCCTTTATTTAAATGCTTCTTCTTTCTTCTATCTTCCTTCATCTTCTTCTTCTGGTTCTTCTGGCTCTTCTGGTTCTTCCTCCGGTGTTCTCGTCCAGCATCTCCTCCGTGGCGTCTTCTATCTTCTTCTCCTCGGGCCACTCCGCACCCATGGCATGGGGGGAGGCTCCCGCTCTTCTCTTCATCTTCTTCATCTTCTTCTCTTCTTCTCTTCTTCTGTTCTTCATCTTCTTCTCCGGGCCGCTCCGCATCCATGCTGTCATGGTGGGAGGCTCCCGCTGTGTGACGCGTCTCCTCTTCTGACGGTTCTTAAATAACAGGGGGCGGGGCCACCCGGTGACACCGCCCCCCTCTGACGCACAGTGACTTGACGGGACTTCCCTGTGATGTCACGGGGCATGCCACAGGGAAGTCCCATGTCCCGTGCGTCAGAGGGGGTGGGGTCACCGGGTGGCCCCGCCCCCGTTATATAAGAACCGTCAGAAGAGGAGACGCGTCACAAAGCGGGAGCTTCCCAGCATGGATGCAGAGTGGCCCAGAGAAGAAGATGAAGAAGAGAAGAAGATGAAGAGAAGAGCGGGAGCCTCCCCCCATTCCATGGGTGCGGAGCGGCCCGACGAGAAGAAGATAGAAGACGCCGTGGAGGAGATACTGGACGAGAACACCAGAGGAAAAACCAGAAAAGCCAGAAGAACCAGAAGAAGAAGAAGAAGATGAAGGGAGATAGAAGATAGAAGAAAAAAGAAGCATTTAAATAAAGGAATTGTCAAAAACTGTCTCTTGTCATTTTTAACATTTTTGACAGTTTTTTAGTGAAATGGTAGGGGTACCCCCTTACCATTTCACACGGGGGGGCCGGGATCTGGGGGTCCCCTTGTTAAAGGGGGCTTCCAGATTCCGATAAGCCCCCCGCCCGCAGACCCCCACAACCACCGGCCAGGGTTGTGGGGATGAGGCCCTTGTCCTCATCAACATGGGGAAAAGGTGTTTTGGGGGGCTACCCCAAAGCACCCTCCCAATGTTGAGGGCATGTGGCCTGGTATGGTTCAGGAGGGGGGGGCGCTCTCTCGTCACGCCGTTTTTTTTTTTTATTTTGCCGCGGCGTTCCCCTTAAAATCCATACCAGACCTGAAGGGTCTGGTATGGAATTTAGGGAGACCCCCACATCATTTTTTTTTGGCCGGGGTTCCCCTTAATATCCATACCAGACCTGAAGGGCCTGGTATGGAATTTAGGGGGACCCCCATGTCATTTTTTTTTTTTTTTTTAATTTTGGTTCGGGGTTCCCCTGTGGGGAATTCCCATGCTGTTTTTATCAATGAACTTTTATGTGTATTGTCGGACCAGCAATGCAATAGCCGCGAGTAGTTTAAATGACTTTTTTTCCTTTGAAATGTAATTTTGCTGTCAGACTGTTCTAAACATGGGAAACATGCGCCCCTTTACAGGCATACTATAGACACCCCCCAGCTACGAAATTTAAAGGGATATTACACTTTTATTGTTTGACTTTAGGCATTATTATAATCACTGCTCCTGAAAAAACGGCCGTTTTTAAACCTTTTTTTTGCATTGATCCATGTCCCCTGGGGCAGGACTCAGGTCCCCAAACACTTTTTATGACAATAACTTGCATATAAGCCTTTAAAATTAGCACTTTTGATTTCTCCCATAGACTTTTAAAGGGTGTTCCTCGGCATTCGAATTTGCCGCGAACACCCCAAGTTGTTCGCTGTTCGGTGAACTTGCGAACAGCCGATGTTCAAGTCAAACATGTGTTCAACTCGAATTCGAAGCTCATCCCTACTGGTGACCCCACAATAGGGATAAAACTTTTTCGTGGAAGGGAGTTTAACAAGGCTCATGGCCACTCAATAAAATTAGAAGAAAAGAGGTTTAACCTTAATATACATAGAGGGTTCTTTACTGTAAGAGCAGCAAGGATGTGAAATTCCCTTCCACAGGCAGTGGTTTCAGCGAGGAGCATTGATCGTTTCAAGAAAGGATTAGATAAGCACCTGAACGACCACAACATACAGGAATATACAAGGTAATGCTGACATATAATCACTTGGACTTGGAATTAATTGGACTTGATAGACTTGTGTCTTTTTTCGACCTCACCTACTATGTAACTATGTAAATATGATGAGCTGAACACCCCCCCGGTTCAGTTCGCACCAGAACATCCGAATAGGCAAAAAATTTGGACAAGCAAACAAACACCGCTAAAGTCTATGGGACACGAACATGAAAAATGAAAAAAACATGAAAGTGCTCATTTTAAAGGCCTATATGCAAGTTATTGTCATTAAAAGTGTTTGGGGACCTGGGTCCTGCCCCAGGGGACATGTATCAATGCAAAAAAAGTTTTAAAAATGGACGTTTTTTCTGGAGAAATGATTTATTAATGCTTAAAGTGAAAAATAAAAATTAATATATTCCTTTAAATATTGTGCCTGGGGGGTGTCTATAGTATGACTATAAAGTGGCGCAGTTTTCCCCGTGTTTAGAACAGTATCACAGCAAGATTACATTTATAAAGGAAAAAAGTAATTTAAAACTACTGATTGCGGCTGTAGTGAATTGTCGGTTCTCATCAATATAGATAAAACTCATTGAAAAAAATGGCATGGGTCCCCCACGTCCGTCCATTACCAGGCCCTTTGGGTCTGGTATGAGTATTAAGGGGAACCCCAAACCAAAAATTAAAAAAAAAAATGCACAGGGGTCCCCCCAAAATCCATGCCAGATGTCTGGTATGGAAATTAAGGGGAACCCTGCGCCAAAGTAAAAACAAAAATGGCATAAGGCCCCCCCAAGCCATACCAGACCCTTCAGCTTCAGGTCTGGTATAGATTTTAAGGGGAACCCCGCACCAACATTTTTAAAAAAATGTTGTAGGGGTCCCCCAAAAGCCATACCAGACCCTTATCTGAGCATGCAACCTGGCAAGCTGCAAGAAAAGAGTGGGGGATGAGAGCGCGCCCCCCTTCCTGAACCGTACCAGGCCACATGCCCTCAACATGGGGAAGGTGCTTTGGAGTAGCCCCCCAAAGCACCCTGTCCCCATGTTGATGGGGACAAGGGCCTTGTCTCCACAACCCTTGCCCGGTGGTTGTGGGGTATGCGGGGGGGGTTTATTGAAATCTGGAAGCCCTCTTTAACAAGGGGACCCCCAGATCCCAGCCCCCCATGTGTATTGGTAAGGGGTACAATGTACCCCTACCATTTCACAAAAGAAAGTGTCAAAAATAGTAAAAAAAGACAGGAGACACTTAGGGACAAGTCCTTTATTAAAAGATAAAAAATAAAAATGTCCTGTGATGTCCATTCATCTTCTATCACGCCGCCAACGAGCCGAAAAAAGAAAAAAAAAAACACAACAGCTCCGACTCCATGGGAGGCTCCCGCCGAGTGACGCTTTTTCTTGGTGACAGCTCTTATACAACTGAAGGCGGGGTCACCTGTTTATGTCACAGAGTGGCCACGCCCTCAGCTATAGAAGAGCTGTCACTAGGAAGAAGCGTCACTCAGCGGGAGCCTCCCATGGAGGAGGAGCTGTTGCGTTTTTTTCTTTTTTTCGCTCGTCAGTGGCATGATAGAAGATGAATAGACATCGTGGGACATTTTTATTTTTTAACCTTTAATAAAGGACTTGTCCCTAAGTGTTTCCTGCCTTTTTTTACTATTTTTGACACTTTCTTTTGTGAAATGGTAGGGGGACAATGTACCCCTTACTAATTCAAATGGGGGGCTGGGATCTGGGGGTCCCCTTGTTAAAGGGGGCTTCCAGATTCTAATAAGCCCCCCGCCCACATGCCCCCACAACCACTGGGCAGGGGTTGTGGGAATGAGGCCCTTGTCCCCATCAACATGGGGACAAGGTGCTTTGAGGGGCTACTCCAAAGCACCCTCCCTATGTTGAGGGCATATGGCCTGGTATAGTTCAGGAGGGGGGGCACTCTCTCGTCCTACCTTCTTTTCCTGCGGCCTGCCAGTTTGCATGCTCAGATAAGGGTCTGGTATGGATTTTGGAGGGGACCCCTACGCCATTTTTTTTAAATTTGGTGCAGGGTTCCCCTTAATTTCCATACCAAACCTGAAGGGCCTGGTATGGATTTTGGGGGGACCCCCCACACAATTTTTTTTTAATTTTTGGTTTGGGGTTCCCCTTAATATTCATAGCAGACCCAAAGGGCCTGGTAATGGACTGGGGGGGAGAACCAATGCCGTTTTTTTCAATGAGTTTTATCTATATTGCCGAAACCCGACAAATCATTACAGCCACAATCAGTTTTAAATGCCTTTTTCCTTTAGAAATGTCATTTTGCTGTGGTTCTGTTCTAAACACAGGAAAACTGTGCCACTTTGCAGGCATACTATAGACACCCCCCAGGCACAATATTTAAAGGAATATATAATTTTTATTGCTTCACTTTAAGCATTATTACAATCACTGCTTCCGAAAAAACGTCCCTTTTTAAAACTTTATTTTGCATTGATACATGTCCCCTGGGGCAGGACCCGGGTCACCAAACACTTTTATGAAAATAACTTGCATATAAGCCTTTAAAATGAGCACTTTTGATTTTTCATAATAGTGTCCCATAGACTTTAACGGTGTTCCGCGGCTTTTGAATTTGCCCCGAACACCGCATATTGTTCGATGTTCGCTGAATGTCCGAACAACCAAAGTTCGGCCCGAACTTATGCTCGGGCCGAACCATTCGCCCATCCCTACCTATAACGCACTCTTCTGTGATGCATCAAGGAAGTGGATGCTGATTCAAGCTACAGAAAGTGATGTAATCTGAAAATCCATCAAAGATACAACAAGACTGACAAGATTCTAAATATCATGTGAATGAGGTAAGTGAGAAAAAAGCACATTGGAAGGGCTGGGTCAGGAATGGCATTGGAAAACGCTTCTATTTATTATGAAAAGTGAAATTCTCCCCAAAAAGGGGAGCTTATGCTTTAAACTCAGGATTCTTATGCCATAACTGTAATTTTAAAGTTATACTCCTGTGTTCTGGATTTTTATTATATGTATTGCTTCCGACAATGTGACATTGTCACCATGTTGATGTTTTTTTCTATGCTAAAATTAATAAAAATTTTTAACGAGAAAAAAAAAAAACTATATATAGCTAGTAAATCAACAAATTAGCCTAAAGTTAATTTTGTTTATTTGATTTACAAAAGCCCAACTCTTTTTGCCTACTTGAGACATTCTGCGAGGTTCTTTAGCTAAGCTTGTACATTTGAAAAATTTAGAAAATATATCATATAAAGATATATTAAAATACTCAAACAATCTAGGTTCAAGTTTACATTTATAATGTGCACAAAAATATAAGCTTTTGTGAGAAAGAAATGTAGGATACATTACTTATTGATGCTTGCATAGTTTATAACCTACTGTACGTTTTTACCAGAGCTCCTTTGCCATAAGAAATATTCAATGAAAGCCAGCTTTTTAAAGTTTGTCTTGCCCTGTGATCTTCCAGTCTTTGAATATACTCTTTGATCTGCTTTTTTTTTTACTATCCATTTTCAGAGTGTCTAAATGTAATTTTTTTTATATACAATGCATTACAGCTTTGCAGAGAATTTGTACAGTACTTAGCCCTAAAAAGCAATCTATGAAAATATGTGGTACACCTTCATTACAAATCTAGGACACAAATCTAAGGAAATGTTTAAAAAGCAGTAAAACAGTCAAATGAGCTAGAATTATCACCCTCTGCCACCTCCATTACACCTAGCTAAGTGGGAACAGAACAGCTCACAAACTGAGAATACCAGTTGCATAATATATTTGCCTTAAAAATGCGATGAGAGCGGCTTGCTGTGCCTGATGTCTTCAAAATGACATCTGCAATTGCAGCAAGTGCAGAGCATTGACAGTCTGTTTATTATGGATTTTTCCCTGTGCAGTGAAATCACCCTTTGGATAATTTTGCAAATTGTTCATGCCCGATTATCTTATTCCCACGAGGCGACTTGTAGTAGCATATGGTATTCCACTGAGCTTGCAAAAAATGTTGCTTCAGTTCTGACTAAGTAAATGCAGTATTTCCTCATTGTGCTTTCCAGAATCTGCCACGCTTTACCAGTCTGGCAAAGCAATTATTGCTATAAAAAGGTTCCTGTTTGATGACTGTCTTCTGAGCTGCACTGTTTAGTCTTGTCTGTGACACTTGTTACATCAAATGTTATTTTAGATTGTAAAACCCAAGTGAGCTACAATTTCTTCCAGCAATGAGTAACAAATTGCTGTTGTTATTATAGGCCACAGAAACAAAGGTTTGAAAATGACTCATTGGTTACCAGGCTCAAAAGAACAAACTCCCACATATCGCATTTGTTTTACAATAGGTGGTAGGTGGAAATTAGCAAATTATATGGATTGTTTTTTACCCTAACAAATATATCTTCACCCACTGTTAGTATACCTTTATAGCTTGTGTTACATCAGTGGTAATTTTAAGGATGACTTGATTCCATGAAGCAGGGATCATAAGTGCCTGGGAGACTAGGACTGAGAGATTTTAGTTGCAAATTATATTCACTTCAATGACCCTGTACCACCAAACTGTTATTTGAAAATCATGATCTGTGCGAGTCCTGCATTATCCTGAACTGCTTTTATTTATTTATTTTTTGCAGGTGTTTGAATCATATACCATATACATGAAGTAGGAGGAAATCATATGCTATGGTGAAAAGAATTTCAATAAATCAGGATATGTAAGCACTAGATTATGGATTTACGGGGAATTGTTACTTACACATTACAGTCTCTTTCTCCCTCAGTCACTGCAGTCATTTCCATTGGGATTTTGGTTGCAAGAACTCCAAGAATTGTTCCTTAATCACTTCAGATATGGCACCTGTATACCCCTTATGGACCAGAGCAATTGTTTTATTTTATAGCTTATGGGCTTATTGATTCAGGGATAACTATGTCCTAAGCCTTGGTAGACACTTGCACACAAGTTTTTGATGCATTTTTTGTGCGTATTTTGATGCGTTTTGCATTTTTTTATGCTTTTTTTTGGCCAATTTGTTGTTAAGTGGATTAAAAAATGCAAAGCACAAATCACGACACTACATGCCTTTCTGCAGTTTTTCCATTGAAGTCTATTGAACCAAAAATGCACCAATTTGCTTTTAAAAAATCCCTGACCCTTTCCAAAAACACAGCGGCTGAAAAAAGCATAGATGTGAACATGTCCCACAGGAAACCATGCTAAATCGACTGTAGTGCATTTCTGTAAAAAGCAAAAAGCATTAAATAATTCATAGGTGTGAGACGAGCCTTATAAGGAAGTCCCAAATGCCACATACAACTCATGTTTGGGACTTCTTTCTCCTGCAACTAGCGTCCAAGTTCACATTTTATTATATAAATCTTTTTGCTTATAATAGACTAAAAATATGTTTCTGTTGGCAACCATGGCAAAAATATACAAATAAAAAAAATAAAAAAAAAATAAAAATCCTTTATTCCATGTGTCACCCTTGAATCTGCTCTGAATAAACCAGAGTAGCTACAATAAGGCAATAATAACATTACTAGACCATAACCTATATTGACACTGCAGACAACATTCTGCATGTGTGACTTTACAGTCTCAGCTGTCATTTTGAATCTGGGATTTACTGCCCAGTGAGCTTGGGGGGAGGAGGAAAAGCAGGGTACTACACATGTCCAAAAAATGTACATGTAGTAATTCAGCTTGTGTGTGGTCCACAACTGATTGAAGTTGATATGGTAGCAGCAAGCTAGAATTAGGCCTCGTTCACATGAGGCATACTCAGATTAGGATATATGCATGTGGAGGGCCGTGTTTACCTTACATAGTTACATAGTAGGTGAGGTTGAAAAAAGACACAAGTCCATCAAGTCCAACCTATGTGTGTGATTATATGTCAGTATTACATTGTATATCCCTGTATGTTGTGGTCATTCAGGTGCTTATCCAATAGTTTTTTTAAAACATCCATGCTCCCTGCTGAAACCGCCGCCTGTGGAAGGGAATTCCACATCCTTGCCACACCTACAGTAAAGAACCCTCTACGCAATTTAGGGTTAAACCTCTTTTCTTCTAATTTTAAAGAGTGGCCATGTGTCTTGTTAAACTCCCTTCCATGGAAACGTTTTATCCCTATTGTGGGGTCACCAGTATGGTATTTGTAAATTTAAATCATATCCTCTCTGAAGTGTTATTCTCCAGAGAGAATAAGTTCAGTGCTCGTAACCTTTCTTCATAACTAATATCCTCCAGTCCCTTTATTAACTTTGTTGCCCCTCTCTGTACTCGCTCCATTTCCAGTAATCCTTCTTGAGGACTAATGTCCAGAACTGGACAGCATAGTCCAGATGAGGCCGGACCAGAGTCTTGTAGAGTGGGAGAATTATCGCTTTATCTCTTGAGTTAATCCCCTTTTTAATGCATGCCAATATTCTGTTTGCTTATTTAGCAGCAGCTTGGCATTCCATGCCATTGCTGAGCCTATCATCTACTAGGACCCCAGGTCTATCATCTGCTAGGAAACCAGAGGTTCTCCCCCCAGTGAGTAGAGTGCATTCATATTTTTGCCACCCAAATGCATTATTTTACATTTTTCCACCTTAAACCTCATTTGTCATGTAGTTGTCCACCCCATTAATTTGTTCACAGCAAGGTTTCCATATCCTGTGGAGAAGTTATTGCCCTGCTTAGCTTAGTATCGTCTGCAAATACAGAGATTGAACTGTTTACCCCATCCTCCAGGTCATTTATGAACAAATTAAATAGGATTGGTCCCAGCACAAAAACCGTAGGGGACCCCATTTTCCACCCCTGACAATTCTGAGTAATCCCCATTTATCACCACCCTCTGAACTCTCCCTTGTAGCCAGTTTTCAATCCATGTACTTACCCTATGGTCCATGCCATCAGACCTTACTTTGTACACTAAAAGTTTATGGGGAACTGTGTCAAAAGCTTTTGCAAAATCCAGATACACTACGTCTACGGGCCTTCCTTTATCCAGATGGCAGCTCACCTCCTCATAGAAGGTTAATAGATTGGCTTGACAAAAATGATTCTTCATGAATCCATGCTGATTACTGCTAATGATACCGTTTTCATTACTAAAATCTTGTATATAGCCCTTATCATTCCCTCCAAGAGCTTGCATACTATTGATGTTAGGCTAACTGTAATTTCGGAGGGAGGGGCCTGATGTGGGCACCAGATAGGAGCAGCTGCTGATCCTGTGAGGTCCGTAAGGCTCCTCACAACATGCGGTGGTGAGGATAGGATTCCACCCCCCATCCCCCTTGGGTTACGGAAGCAGCTGCTTGGATGAGCCTTCTCCCTCCCTGCATGTACCTGTGCTGAGGAAGTCCAGTAACTGGGCATTAATCGCTGTGCCCGCAGGAAGGGGAAACCCCTGGATGCCCGCCGGGTATGCGGAAGGGGAGAGTGGAGTGGCGCATGCAGTGAGTCTCAGAGTTGGTCCCGGACTGCCTGTCTGAGTCACTGGAAGAGAGAATAGAGTGTGCGCTGTTTGGCATGGTTGGGCGAAGGAGTAGACAGGCAGTGAGCCCCACCAGGAACAGGCTGATCCTGAAATGTAACCCATCCTCCGGCACCCTTCAGGATACTTCTGGAAGCACCACGAATTGAACCTCACTGGAGCAGAGAAGGACTGAATAGCAGAGGACCCACTAAGAAAAACAGCCCCAACAGGGATACACAGAGAGTAATACCTGACTGCTGAAGCGATGCGATAAAAGCACTGTTATTCTCTGACTGTTCACCTGGATAGTGACATTCTTACAAATGTGGTTTATCCCCCTACCCCCTTAGGTATAGGGGAGGATGGTAAACAATGGGAATATATAAAAACAGTACACAGCGGGCTGCTCTGGGTGTTTTTGTTTTTCCTTTTTCCCAACATGGTGGAGACACAGGCATAGACTTGAACTGTTAAAGGGGATGTTAAATAGGTAAGTTAAACATAACCCAGCCCAGACTTGACCCCAGTAACGGACCTCTAGGAGATGTGAATGTAGAAAAAGTGACAGGCGTACACAATTTGAAACAGTGGCAGGTTAACTACCAGCTGGTGAGAGAGTCTGGGATAACCTACTTGGACATTCAAATAACGTGATAAGTGTTTATAACTGTATAAGTCGTACCTCTGTTAAGGGAACTAACAGCCGGTGAGAGAGGCTGCGACACACAGTTGGGGCAGAGACTATAGAAAAGAGAAGCCAGGCTATGGGGCTCGACCGCTCGGATGCCCCCCGCAGACACTTTGACCTCCCTTTTTCGCCAGGACAACATACTAGGAGCCATAGGTTTACCCTCCATCATTAGACCAGGAAAAGAGTAGGACACAAATTAATATCAAACTACAGGTCTCAAAACAGGACTAGAAAAAGTCTAAGACCAATATTAAAGTGAGCGTCAATAATCGCATTACCTAGCATAAAACTATTAGAAGATCTCATAAGTCATTGAACAATATGAGGGGTAAGCCAGTGAGGGGAGTGGGAGCTAACCCACCTAAAGTGACCGCTGGCCCTGGTACCATCAAGAAGTATATGACACAAGAAGGAGGAAAGGATAGCCCAGGAAAACAACTGGGGGCTAGGAGCAAACTAACAGAGGGCTCTCTGAACAAAGGGCAGACCAGGCCACCAAGAGTGTTCGACCGTTCATTGAATTGCAAACGATAAGGCCCGTTCGCGCCAAATTTGAGTGGCGTGTCACGGCCCATAATTCACTGCGGCATCACAGTGCATTGCTGGCTGATGATTGGCCAAGCAAGGACTATGAACCATATGCTTGGCCAATCACAGCGCCGTCTGTACAGAGAGCCGTAATAGGCCAAAGCCTGGGTGGCTTTGGCCAATTATGGCTCAGGGGGTTTAGTACACGCCCCACACTATATAAGGCAGCCTGCACATTGGCCCTGTGTAGTGTGTTCCGGCGTTGGGAGAGAAAGAGAGAGAGAGAGACAGTGTCATTTGATTTAAGTTAGATAGAGTAGGCAGGCGAGTCAGTTAGCTGCACTTACAGTGTATTGTGGTATTAATTATATATATATATATAATATATATCTGTATTCAGTTTAGCTAGATCCGTTCCTGTTATTCTCTTCCTACTGACAGGCAGGCAGGTGTTTTTACAGTATTTACAGCTACCTGAAGAAAATTGGTGGTGTTCTTCTGATCCTATTAGTACCGCAGGCAGCTGCAGTATTTACAAGTTAGTGTAGTGCGTCCTCTGCACAGTGTGCACCTAAAGCTACCTGAAGAATATTGGTGGTGTTCTTCTGATCCTATTAGTAGCGCTGGCAGCTGCAGTATTTACAAGTTAGTGTAGTGCGTCCTCTGCACAGTGTGCACCGAAAGCTACCTGAAGAAAATTGGTGGTGTTCTTCTAATCCAATGAGTACCACAGGTAGCTGTAGTATTTACAAGTTAGTGTAGTGCGTCCTCTGCAGTGTGCACCTAAAGCTACCTGAAGAAAATTGGTGGTGTTCTTCTGATCCTATTAGTACCGCAGGCAGCTGCAGTATTTACAAGTTAGTGTAGTGCGTCCTCTGCACAGTGTGCACCTAAAGCTACCTGAAGAATATTGGTGGTGTTCTTCTGATCCTATTAGTAGCGCTGGCAGCTGCAGTATTTACAAGTTAGTGTAGTGCGTCCTCTGCACAGTGTGCACCGAAAGCTACCTGAAGAAAATTGGTGGTGTTCTTCTAATCCAATGAGTACCACAGGTAGCTGTAGTATTTACAAGTTAGTGTAGTGCGTCCTCTGCAGTGTGCACCTAAAGCTACCTGAAGAAAATTGGTGGTGTTCTTCTGATCCTATTAGTACCGCAGGCAGCTGCAGTATTTACAAGTTAGTGTAGTGCGTCCTCTGCACAGTGTGCACCTAAAGCTACCTGAAGAATATTGGTGGTGTTCTTCTGATCCTATTAGTACTAAAGCTACCCTCAGACAATTGCTGTTGTTCTGCTCCTATTAATACTACAGGCAAGAAGCTACAGTATTTACAGTTAGTCTACTGCTTCCTCTGCACATTGTGCACCTAAAGCTACCTGAAGTCAATTGCTGTTGTTCTGCTCCTATTAATACCTCAGGCAGGCAGCTACAGTATTTACAGTTAGTGTACTGTGTCCTCTGCACAGTGTGCACCTAAAGCTACCCGAAGAAAACTGGTGGTGTGCTTCTGATCCTATTAGTACCGCAGGCAGCTGTAGTATTTACAAGTTAGTGTAGTGCGTCCTCTGCACAGTGTGCATCTAAAGCTACCTGAAGAAAATTGCTGGTGTTCTTCTGATCCTATTAGTACTGCAGGCAGCTGCAGTATTTACAAGTTAGTGCAGTGCGTCCGCTGCACAGTGTACACCTAAAGCTACCTGAAGAAAATTGGTGGTGTTCTTCTGATCCTATTCATACCGCAGGCAGCTGCAGGATTTACAAGTTAGTGTGGTTTGTCCTTTGCACAATGTACCCCTAAGGCTACCTAAAGAAAATTGGGGGTGTTCTTCTGATCCTATTAGTACCGCAGGCAGCTGCAGTATTTACAAGTTAGTGTAGTGCTTCCTCTGCACAGTGTACACCTAAAGCTACCCTCAGACAATTGCTGTTGTTCTGCTCCTATTAATACCACAGGCAAGAAGCTACAGTATTTACAGTTAGTCTACTGCTTCCTCTGCACATTGTGCACCTAAAGCTACCTGAAGTCAATTGCTGTTGTTCTGCTCCTATTAATACCACAGGCAGGCAGCTACAGTATTTACAGTTAGTGTACTGTGTCTTCTGCACAGTGTGCACCTAAAGCTACCTGAAGAAAATTGGTGGTGTTTTTCTGATCCTAATAGTATCACATGCAGGCAGCTGCAGTATTTACAGTTAGTGTACTGTGTCCTCTGCACATTGTGCACCTAAAGCTACCTGAGGACAATTGCTCTTGTTCTGCTCTTAATAATACCACAGGCAGGCAGATACAGAATTTACAGTTAGTGTACTGTGTCCTCTGCACAGTGTGCACCTAAAGCTACCTGAAGACAATTGCTGTTGTTATGATCCTATTAATACCACAGGCATTAAGCTACAGTATTTATAGTTAGAATAATAAAAAAATAAAAAAGGTAGCGGGACTTTATATATAGACACTCGGGAGCGGGAATAAAATTAATAATTTTTAATGGAATCAAATGATTATAGAGTTTCTGTATTCGAATAATTCAATGCATGATGCTATATATAAAATCATTCGTACAACTATTACAATTCATTGAAACCAGAAAAGATATACATACATACATGTTCCAACAAGGAATCAATACATAATACATAATGTAAAAACATTTAAAGCATGATTACATGATTAATTGGAAAAGTTGGAGACCAGAAAGAAAAGAGAGGGTTACAGATCATAGGGGGCAAAAAACAAATTATTATGGAACGGCCTGGTAGAATGCATCAATATGTACACTAGGTTGATATTGGCTCTACGCGTTTCAAGGTATTTGACCTATCATCAGGAGCAAGGAACCATAGTGATAATCTAAAAATTGAAAGGAAAAATGTTTAATTGAAAGTATAGAGGGGGAAAAGAAGAAAAAAAAAAAAAAAAAAAAAAAAAAAAAGAAGGAAAAAACTCAGAACAGGCAGGAAGGGTCCTCCCTGATGGACCCGAACCGCCTGTGCACTTACATGTGTGGTCCACACAGTGGCGGTGCGGCCACGAAAAGCACAGGCCAAGCCAATCATGCCATGCACGGGAGCTGAGGGGACATGTAGCAACGGGCAAGACACAGGAATGGACGACGTCCCGCAGGAGTGTCATTGTAGATGATGGTGAAACAAAGGGACCAAATCTGTAGGGGAAAGAAAATGAAGTGGCTGTGAAGTGGATGTGGGGCAAGGTGAAGGAAATGGGTGGAGAGGGAGGAGATGTGGAACAAAGGGAGGAATGAAGGGGGTTAAAAAAGGGTTAGTGTGATTAGAAAAAAGGTTGAGAACATGAGAGAGGTAGATGGAATAGGAATAGGAAAATGAAAATGAAAAAGGGGAAAAAAAAAGGGAGGGTAGGATAGGCGGGGTGATACAAGAGGGACAGGATAAGGAACAGAATAGAGAAGGAAAGGCAAGAAAAAAAGGAAAGGGCAGGAGTGAGAAGGAGGAAAGGGAAAATTGCAAGGATGTGAAAGTGATGAAGGGAAAGTGGAACTCGGTTTGAAAGTCAAGAATAATGAAGGAGAAAATGTGTACCTGATAAACAAAGTGTCCAGACAAAATTGCATTGATGCATGGGTGATAGATAGGAAGGTGGAAACAAGTGTGTACCAAACGAGGTGCGGAATCCAAGCGGGAATGGGGTCCATAACCGTCAAGCCCCCGCAGTCATGCCCCCAACGTCAGACGCTGGCCCACAGATGGGGAGAGAAGGGGAGGACGCCGACAGCCCAGGAACCAAACCAGTGATGGCTCCACCGGCGGCGGCGGCAGCCAAACCACCCCCCAATGGGCCAGGAGATGATGATCACTCGGACGGCACGCCGCGCTAATAAGGCGCCAGCGTGTCCGGCCGGGATGTGTGACGTCGACGCGCAGTGAGCACAACCCCGCCCACCCTCCGTCACAACAGGGTGGAGGGGGGGTCCGCAGTGCGCGTCGCAGCTCCCGAACAAGACCGAGAGGCAGGCCCGGCAGATCAGCAGACGCACGCACCACTGCGTGCATGTAAGAAGAAACAAGATAAAAAATAAATACAAAAAATTGGAAATAAAGCTAGAATTGGAGATCAAAAAAGGGAAATGAGAAAGGACAATAACTAAGATTATCAAAGCAAATAAAAATTAGTATTGAGTTGAAAAGTGATATTAATGATTATAGAAGCAATTAAACCTCTGGCAGGTAGAGGTGGGAGTCAAAATAATATTTTAATGTAAATTTTTGGTTAACGCCGCCGTGTGCCTATCATCCCTAATTGGTTAATATTAATTGGGAACAAATGGGTAGAGGGAATTAGTGGGACTTTATATGAGGTATAGGGGTGCCGTTCAGGTCCCCCCCTCCATCCCGGTTGAATGAAGAATAATAAAAAAATAAAAAAGGTAGCGGGACTTTATATATAGACACTCGGGAGCGGGAATAAAATTAATAATTTTTAATGGAATCAAATGATTATAGAGTTTCTGTATTCGAATAATTCAATGCATGATGCTATATATAAAATCATTCGTACAACTATTACAATTCATTGAAACCAGAAAAGATATACATACATACATGTTCCAACAAGGAATCAATACATAATACATAATGTAAAAACATTTAAAGCATGATTACATGATTAATTGGAAAAGTTGGAGACCAGAAAGAAAAGAGAGGGTTACAGATCATAGGGGGCAAAAAACAAATTATTATGGAACGGCCTGGTAGAATGCATCAATATGTACACTAGGTTGATATTGGCTCTACGCGTTTCAAGGTATTTGACCTATCATCAGGAGCAAGGAACCATAGTGATAATCTAAAAATTGAAAGGAAAAATGTTTAATTGAAAGTATAGAGGGGGAAAAGAAGAAAAAAAAAAAAAAAAAAAAAAAAGAAGGAAAAAACTCAGAACAGGCAGGAAGGGTCCTCCCTGATGGACCCGAACCGCCTGTGCACTTACATGTGTGGTCCACACAGTGGCGGTGCGGCCACGAAAAGCACAGGCCAAGCCAATCATGCCATGCACGGGAGCTGAGGGGACATGTAGCAACGGGCAAGACACAGGAATGGACGACGTCCCGCAGGAGTGTCATTGTAGATGATGGTGAAACAAAGGGACCAAATCTGTAGGGGAAAGAAAATGAAGTGGCTGTGAAGTGGATGTGGGGCAAGGTGAAGGAAATGGGTGGAGAGGGAGGAGATGTGGAACAAAGGGAGGAATGAAGGGGGTTAAAAAAGGGTTAGTGTGATTAGAAAAAAGGTTGAGAACATGAGAGAGGTAGATGGAATAGGAATAGGAAAATGAAAATGAAAAAGGGGAAAAAAAAAGGGAGGGTAGGATAGGCGGGGTGATACAAGAGGGACAGGATAAGGAACAGAATAGAGAAGGAAAGGCAAGAAAAAAAGGAAAGGGCAGGAGTGAGAAGGAGGAAAGGGAAAATTGCAAGGATGTGAAAGTGATGAAGGGAAAGTGGAACTCGGTTTGAAAGTCAAGAATAATGAAGGAGAAAATGTGTACCTGATAAACAAAGTGTCCAGACAAAATTGCATTGATGCATGGGTGATAGATAGGAAGGTGGAAACAAGTGTGTACCAAACGAGGTGCGGAATCCAAGCGGGAATGGGGTCCATAACCGTCAAGCCCCCGCAGTCATGCCCCCAACGTCAGACGCTGGCCCACAGATGGGGAGAGAAGGGGAGGACGCCGACAGCCCAGGAACCAAACCAGTGATGGCTCCACCGGCGGCGGCGGCAGCCAAACCACCCCCCAATGGGCCAGGAGATGATGATCACTCGGACGGCACGCCGCGCTAATAAGTCGCCAGCGTGTCCGGCCGGGATGTGTGACGTCGACGCGCAGTGAGCACAACCCCGCCCACCCTCCGTCACAACAGGGTGGAGGGGGGGTCCGCAGTGCGCGTCGCAGCTCCCGAACAAGACCGAGAGGCAGGCCCAGCAGATCAGCAGACGCACGCACCACTGCGTGCATGTAAGAAGAAACAAGATAAAAAATAAATACAAAAAATTGGAAATAAAGCTAGAATTGGAGATCAAAAAAGGGAAATGAGAAAGGACAATAACTAAGATTATCAAAGCAAATAAAAATTAGTATTGAGTTGAAAAGTGATATTAATGATTATAGAAGCAATTAAACCTCTGGCAGGTAGAGGTGGGAGTCAAAATAATATTTTAATGTAAATTTTTGGTTAACGCCGCCGTGTGCCTATCATCCCTAATTGGTTAATATTAATTGGGAACAAATGGGTAGAGGGAATTAGTGGGACTTTATATGAGGTATAGGGGTGCCGTTCAGGTCCCCCCCTCCATCCCGGTTGAATGAAGAATAATAAAAAAATAAAAAAGGTAGCGGGACTTTATATATAGACACTCAGGAGCGGGAATAAAATTAATAATTTTTAATGGAATCAAATGATTATAGAGTTTCTGTATTCGAATAATTCAATGCATGATGCTATATATAAAATCATTCGTACAACTATTACAATTCATTGAAACCAGAAAAGATATACATACATACATGTTCCAACAAGGAATCAATACATAATACATAATGTAAAAACATTTAAAGCATGATTACATGATTAATTGGAAAAGTTGGAGACCAGAAAGAAAAGAGAGGGTTACAGATCATAGGGGGCAAAAAACAAATTATTATGGAACGGCCTGGTAGAATGCATCAATATGTACACTAGGTTGATATTGGCTCTACGCGTTTCAAGGTATTTGACCTATCATCAGGAGCAAGGAACCATAGTGATAATCTAAAAATTGAAAGAAAAAATGTTTAATTGAAAGTATAGAGGGGGAAAAGAAGAAAAAAAAAAAAAAAAAAAAAAAAAAGAAGGAAAAAACTCAGAACAGGCAGGAAGGGTCCTCCCTGATGGACCCGAACCGCCTGTGCACTTACATGTGTGGTCCACACAGTGGCGGTGCGGCCACGAAAAGCACAGGCCAAGCCAATCATGCCATGCACGGGAGCTGAGGGGACATGTAGCAACGGGCAAGACACAGGAATGGACGACGTCCCGCAGGAGTGTCATTGTAGATGATGGTGAAACAAAGGGACCAAATCTGTAGGGGAAAGAAAATGAAGTGGCTGTGAAGTGGATGTGGGGCAAGGTGAAGGAAATGGGTGGAGAGGGAGGAGATGTGGAACAAAGGGAGGAATGAAGGGGGTTAAAAAAGGGTTAGTGTGATTAGAAAAAAGGTTGAGAACATGAGAGAGGTAGATGGAATAGGAATAGGAAAATGAAAATGAGGGAAAATTGCAAGGATGTGAAAGTGATGAAGGGAAAGTGGAACTCGGTTTGAAAGTCAAGAATAATGAAGGAGAAAATGTGTACCTGATAAACAAACCTCTCTCATGTTCTCAACCTTTTTTCTAATCACACTAACCCTTTTTTAACCCCCTTCATTCCTCCCTTTGTTCCACATCTCCTCCCTCTCCACCCATTTCCTTCACCTTGCCCCACATCCACTTCACAGCCACTTCATTTTCTTTCCCCTACAGATTTGGTCCCTTTGTTTCACCATCATCTACAATGACACTCCTGCGGGACGTCGTCCATTCCTGTGTCTTGCCCGTTGCTACATGTCCCCTCAGCTCCCGTGCATGGCATGATTGGCTTGGCCTGTGCTTTTCGTGGCCGCACCGCCACTGTGTGGACCACACATGTAAGTGCACAGGCGGTTCGGGTCCATCAGGGAGGACCCTTCCTGCCTGTTCTGAGTTTTTTCCTTCTTTTTTTTTTTTTTTTTTCTTCTTTTCCCCCTCTATACTTTCAATTAAACATTTTTCCTTTCAATTTTTAGATTATCACTATGGTTCCTTGCTCCTGATGATAGGTCAAATACCTTGAAACGCGTAGAGCCAATATCAACCTAGTGTACATATTGATGCATTCTACCAGGCCGTTCCATAATAATTTGTTTTTTGCCCCCTATGATCTGTAACCCTCTCTTTTCTTTCTGGTCTCCAACTTTTCCAATTAATCATGTAATCATGCTTTAAATGTTTTTACATTATGTATTATGTATTGATTCCTTGTTGGAACATGTATGTATGTATATCTTTTCTGGTTTCAATGAATTGTAATAGTTGTACGAATGATTTTATATATAGCATCATGCATTGAATTATTCGAATACAGAAACTCTATAATCATTTGATTCCATTAAAAATTATTAATTTTATTCCCGCTCCCGAGTGTCTATATATAAAGTCCCGCTACCTTTTTTATTTTTTTATTATTCTTCATTCAACCGGGATGGAGGGGGGGACCTGAACGGCACCCCTATACCTCATATAAAGTCCCACTAATTCCCTCTACCCATTTGTTCCCAATTAATATTAACCAATTAGGGATGATAGGCACACGGCGGCGTTAACCAAAAATTTACATTAAAATATTATTTTGACTCCCACCTCTACCTGCCAGAGGTTTAATTGCTTCTATAATCATTAATATCACTTTTCAACTCAATACTAATTTTTATTTGCTTTGATAATCTTAGTTATTGTCCTTTCTCATTTCCCTTTTTTGATCTCCAATTCTAGCTTTATTTCCAATTTTTTGTATTTATTTTTTATCTTGTTTCTTCTTACATGCACGCAGTGGTGCGTGCGTCTGCTGATCTGCCGGGCCTGCCTCTCGGTCTTGTTCGGGAGCTGCGACGCGCACTGCGGACCCCCCCTCCACCCTGTTGTGACGGAGGGTGGGCGGGGTTGTGCTCACTGCGCGTCGACGTCACACATCCCGGCCGGACACGCTGGCGCCTTATTAGCGCGGCGTGCCGTCCGAGTGATCATCATCTCCTGGCCCATTGGGGGGTGGTTTGGCTGCCGCCGCCGCCGGTGGAGCCATCACTGGTTTGGTTCCTGGGCTGTCGGCGTCCTCCCCTTCTCTCCCCATCTGTGGGCCAGCGTCTGACGTTGGGGGCATGACTGCGGGGGCTTGACGGTTATGGACCCCATTCCCGCTTGGATTCCGCACCTCGTTTGGTACACACTTGTTTCCACCTTCCTATCTATCACCCATGCATCAATGCAATTTTGTCTGGACACTTTGTTTATCAGGTACACATTTTCTCCTTCATTATTCTTGACTTTCAAACCGAGTTCCACTTTCCCTTCATCACTTTCACATCCTTGCAATTTTCCCTTTCCTCCTTCTCACTCCTGCCCTTTCCTTTTTTTCTTGCCTTTCCTTCTCTATTCTGTTCCTTATCCTGTCCCTCTTGTATCACCCCGCCTATCCTACCCTCCCTTTTTTTTTCCCCTTTTTCATTTTCATTTTCCTATTCCTATTCCATCTACCTCTCTCATGTTCTCAACCTTTTTTCTAATCACACTAACCCTTTTTTAACCCCCTTCATTCCTCCCTTTGTTCCACATCTCCTCCCTCTCCACCCATTTCCTTCACCTTGCCCCACATCCACTTCACAGCCACTTCATTTTCTTTCCCCTACAGATTTGGTCCCTTTGTTTCACCATCATCTACAATGACACTCCTGCGGGACGTCGTCCATTCCTGTGTCTTGCCCGTTGCTACATGTCCCCTCAGCTCCCGTGCATGGCATGATTGGCTTGGCCTGTGCTTTTCGTGGCCGCACCGCCACTGTGTGGACCACACATGTAAGTGCACAGGCGGTTCGGGTCCATCAGGGAGGACCCTTCCTGCCTGTTCTGAGTTTTTTCCTTCTTTTTTTTTTTCTTCTTTTCCCCCTCTATACTTTCAATTAAACATTTTTCCTTTCAATTTTTAGATTATCACTATGGTTCCTTGCTCCTGATGATAGGTCAAATACCTTGAAACGCGTAGAGCCAATATCAACCTAGTGTACATATTGATGCATTCTACCAGGCCGTTCCATAATAATTTGTTTTTTGCCCCCTATGATCTGTAACCCTCTCTTTTCTTTCTGGTCTCCAACTTTTCCAATTAATCATGTAATCATGCTTTAAATGTTTTTACATTATGTATTATGTATTGATTCCTTGTTGGAACATGTATGTATGTATATCTTTTCTGGTTTCAATGAATTGTAATAGTTGTACGAATGATTTTATATATAGCATCATGCATTGAATTATTCGAATACAGAAACTCTATAATCATTTGATTCCATTAAAAATTATTAATTTTATTCCCGCTCCCGAGTGTCTATATATAAAGTCCCGCTACCTTTTTTATTTTTTTATTATTCTTCATTCAACCGGGATGGAGGGGGGGACCTGAACGGCACCCCTATACCTCATATAAAGTCCCACTAATTCCCTCTACCCATTTGTTCCCTATTTATAGTTAGTGTACTGTGTCCTCTGCACATTGTGCACCTAAAGCTATCTGAGGACAATTGCTCTTGTTCTGATCTTAATAATACCACAGGCAGGCAGCTACAGAATTTACAGTTAGTGTACTGTGTCCTCTGCACAATGTGCTCCTAAAGCTACCTGAATAAAATTGGTGGTGTTCTTCTGATCCTATTAGTACCGCAGGCAGCTGTAGTACTTACAAGTTAGTGCAGTGCGTCCTATGCACAGTGTGCACCTAAAGCTACCTAAAGACAATTGGTGGTGTTCTTCTGATCCTATTAGTACTGCAGGCTGCTGCAGTATTTACAAGTTAGTGTAGTGCGTCCGCTGCACAGTGTGCACCTAAAGCTACCTGAAAAAAATTGGTGGTGTTCTTCTGATCCTATTAGTACCTGAGGCAGCTGCAGTTTTTACAAGTAAGTGTAGTGCGTCCTCTGCACAGTGTGCACCTAAAGCTACCTGAAGAATAGGATCAGAAGAACACCACCAATTTGCACACCACAGTGTGCACCTAAAGCTACCTGAAGAAAATTGGTAGTGTTCTTCTGATCCTTTTTATAAGGCAGGCAGCTGCAGTATTCACAAGTTAGTGTAGTGCGTCCTCTTCACAGTGTGTACCTTAAGCTACCTAAAGAAAATTGGTGGTGTTCTTCTGATCCTATTAGTACCACAGGCAGCTGCAGTATTTACAGTTAGTGTAGTGCGTCCTCTGCACAGTGTACACCTAAAGCTACCCTCAGACAATTGCTGTTGTTCTGCTCCTATTAATACCACAGGCAAGAAGCTACAGTATTTACAGTTAGTCTACTGCTTCCTCTGCACAGTGTGCACCTAAAGCTACCTGAAGTCAATTGCTGTTGTTCTGCTCCTATTAATACCACAGGCAGGCAGCTACAGTATTTACAGTTAGTGTACTGTGTCCTCTGCACAGTGTGCACCTAAAGCTACCTGAAGAAAATTGGTGGTGTTCTTCTAATCCTAATAGTATCACAGGCAGGCAGCTGCAGTATTTACAGTTAGTGTACTGTGTCCTCTGCACAGTGTGCACCTAAAGCTACCTGAAGACAATTGCTGTTGTTATGATCCTATTAATACCACAGGCATTAAGCTACAGTATTTATAGTTAGTGTACTGTGTCCTCTGCACATTGTGCACCTAAAGCTACCTGAGGACACATGCTCTTGTTCTGCTCTTAATAATACCACAGGCAGGCAGCTACAGAATTTACAGTTAGTGTACTGTGTCCTCTGCACAGTGTGCTCCTAAAGCTACCTGAATAAAATTGGTGGTGTTCTTCTGATCCTATTAGTACTGCAGGCAGCTGTAGTACTTACAAGTTAGTGCAGTGCGTCCTATGCACAGTGTGCACCTAAAGCTACCTGAAGACAATTGGTGGTGTTCTTCTGATCCTCTTAGTACTGCAGGCAGCTGCAGTATTTACAAGTTAGTGTAGTGCGTCCTCTGCACAGTGTGCACCTAAAGCTATCTGAAGAAAATTGGTGGTGTTCTTCTGATCCTATTAGTACCGCAGGCAGCTGCAGTTTTTACAAGTAAGTTTAGTGCATCCTCTGCACAGTGTGCACCTAAAGCTACCTGAAGAATAGGATCAGAAGAACACCACCAATTTGCACACCACAGTGCGCACCTAAAGCTACCTGAAGAAAATTGGTAGTGTTCTTCTGATCCTTTTTATAAGGCAGGCAGCTGCAGTATTCACAAGTTAGTGTAGTGCGTCCTCTTCACAGTGTGTACCTTAAGCTACCTAAAGAAAATTGGTGGTGTTCTTCTGATCCTATTAGTACCACAGGCAGCTGCAGTATTTACAAGTTACTGTAGTGTATCCTCTGCACAGTGTGCACCTAAAGCTACCTAAAGAAAATTGGTGGTGCTCTTCTGATCCTTTTAGTACCACAGGCGGCTGCAGTATTTAAAGTTAGTGTAGTGCGTCCTCTGCACAGTGTGCACCTAAAGCTACCCTAAGACAATTACTGTTGTTCTGTTCCTATTAATACCACAGGCAGGCAGCAACAGTACTTACAGTTAGTGTACTGCGTCCTCTGCACAATGTGCACCTAAAGCTACCTGAAGTAAATTGTTGTTGTTCTGCTCCTATTAATACCACAGGCAGGCAGCTACAGTATTTACAGTTAGTGTACTGTGTCCTCTGAACAGTGTGCAGCCAAAGCTACCTGAAGAAAATTGGTAGTGTTCTTCTGATCCTATTAGTACCGCAGGCAGCTGTAGTATTTACAAGTTAGTGTAGTGCGTCCTCTGCACAGTGTGCACCTAAAGCTACCTAAAGAAAATTGGTGGTGTTCTTCTGATCCTATTAGTACAGCAGGCAGCTGCAGTATTTACAAGTTAGTGTAGTGTGTCCCCTGCACAGTGTGCACCTAAAGCTACCTGAAGAAAATTGATGGTTTTCTTCTGATCATTTTAGTACCGAAGGCAGCTGCAGTATTTACAGTTAGTGTAGTGCGTCCTCTGCACAGTGTACACCTAAAGCTACCTTCAGACAATTGCTGTTGTTCTGCTCCTATTAATACCACAGGCAGGAAGCTACAGTATTTACAGTTAGTCTACTGCATCCTCTGCACATTGTGCACCTAAAGCTATCTGAAGTCAATTGCTGTTGTTCTGCTCCTATTAATACCACAGGCAGGCAGCTACAGTATTTACAAGTTAGTGTAGTGCGTCTGCTGCACAGTGTGCACCTAAATCTACCTGAAGAAAATTGGTGGTGTTCTTCTGATCCTATTAGTACCGCAGGCAGCTGTAGTATTTACAAGTTAGTGTAGTGCGTCCTCTGAACAGTGTGCACCTAAAGCTACCTGAAGAAAATTGGTGGTGTTCTTCTGATCCTATTAGTACTGCAGGCAGCTGCAGTATTTACAAGTTAGTGTAGTGCGTCCTCTGCACAGTGTGCACCTAAAGCTACCTGAATAAAATTGGTGGTGTTCTTCTGATTCTATTAGTACCACAGGTAGGCAGTTGATTCTGCTAGCTGCAGTATCAGTATATATATTATATATATATACATCCCAGCTTTGTGCAGCTACATTTCACTGCAGGCCATTAGTATGTCTGGAAGGCCAACAAGGAGAGGCAGACAGTCACAATAAAAGAGGGCAAGCAGGCTCTGTGTCTAGAGGCAACAGTGCTGGTCATGGAGATGGTGCTTCCTCATCAGCATGTGGCCGTGGGACATGCTTACCTTTTTTTTGGCAGCTGACCGCTTTGAGCCGCAACATACGGAAGACTTGGTAGAGTGTATGACCAAGCTATCCTCATCCTCCTCATTCTCTCTCACCCAGGCTCAGGGTACTTTGTCTGGCAAAGCAGCTACCAATGCGGCATCTTCCCTCAGCTCAATGGCATCAGTCACTCCTTCCCTAGCTTTACCATGTCCTCCTAAAGGAGTCCCCCAAATTGTTTGACCACAGTGTCGGGTACATGCTCCAGGAGGATGCCCAGCGTTTTGAAGGCTCCGATGATGGTACCCAGCTAGAGGAAGGCAGTAACATGAGCCCAGAGAGAGGTGGTGCCCAAGAAGGACAGCAATCTGCCAGTCATGTTCCCCCAGCTGCAGCATACTGCCAGCTTTTCTCCAGTGATGAGGAGGGAGGGGATGATCAGGTCACTGACTCCACATAGGTGCCTGATAGGAGAGAGGATGAGGAGGAGGCACATCTCCAACGAGGCAGGATGCCCTCCAGGGGCCAGCTTAAGGGCAGCACACCGACTGCATCACACCGCAGAGCTCCGCATGTGCAGGGCGCTGCTGTCTCTGCCCGTTATTCCAAAAGTTCTTTGGTGTGGGCCTTTTTTGAGATGAGTGCATCAGATCCCACCTCTGCTATTTGCAACATATGTCTCAAGCGTATCTCGTGTGGCTAAAACATTACCGGTTTGGGCACCACATGGTTGACCAGACATATGTCGACCTGCCATGCAGTTAGTTGGCAAGCATACCTAAAAGACCCACACCAAAGAACAAAGAGGACCTCTCCTTGCTCCTCATCAGCTGAGATCTCCAACCCCACTATACCTTCAGTCCTCTCTGAAACCTGCACTGAGAGGAATGAAGGTCTAGAATTAGGTGTGTCACAGCCAAGTACTTGAGGGCAATCTGCTATTGGTACACCGACGTCAGATTGTACCAGACAAATTTCCCTGCCTCAGCTGCTGCACCACCGAAAGAAGTTTGCTCCCAGCCATCCACATGCCCAGCACTTGAATGCTAGCTTGGCTAAATTTCTAGCACTTCAACTGCTCTCTTTTCAGTTGGTAGACTCTGCCCCCTTCCGTGAGTTTGTGGAATGTGTGGTTCCTCAGTGGCAGGTTCCCAAACACCACTTTTTCTCACGGAAGGCGATTATGGCTCTCTACCGGCATGTGGAAGGCAATGTCTTGGCCTCGCTGGACAGGGCGGTCAGTGGTAAGGTGCATATTACCACTGACTTGTGGTCCAGCAGGCATGGACAGGGACTTTACCTATCTTTTACCGCTCACTGGGTGACTCTTCTGGCAGCTGGAAAGAATGCAGGACAGGGTGCAGTAGTGTCGGAGGTTGTTCTGCCACCATGCCTCCAAAATTCTACTAGTGATTCTGCCACACCTCTCTCCTCCACCCCCTCCACGTCTTCTTCCATGGCCTCTTCCTGTGCTGATTTTTCCTCTGAACCAGTGGTGGTCCATAAGCATTCAAGGGGCTATGCAAGCACCCAGGCAAAAAGATGCCATACGGTGCTTGAGCTGGTGTGCTTGGGGGAAAGGAGCCACACTGGGGCAGAGATTCTGTCAGCTCTGCAGGGGCAGGTTCAGAAGTGGTTGACGGAATGCCAGCTTAAGGCAGGTATGGTGGTTTGCGACAATGGCACCAACCTCCTCTCCGCCCTCCGACAGGGACAACTGACCCATGTGCCCTGTTTAGCTCATGTCCTTAACTTGGTGGTGCAGTGGTTCTTGGGCAGGTACCTGGGCTTACAGGATGAGGCAGGCCAGGAAAGTCTGTGTGCATTTCCGCAGGTCATATAATGCCAGTGCTCGGCTGGCTGACCTCCAAAAGGAATGTAATCTGCCCAAGAACTGCCTAATCTGTGACATGCCCACCTGGTGGAACTCAACGCTGGCTATGCTGCAGCGGCTGCACACGCAAGAGGGCCATCGATGAGCACCTATGGCAACAGGACAGGGTCAGGGTTTTTTTCCCCATGCCAGTGGGTCATGGTCAAGGATGAATTTACTGTCCTGTCACCATTTGAGGAGGCCACAAGGATGGTGAGCAGTACCAGTGCATGCATCAGTGACACTGTCCCTCTTTTCCACAGAGGGAGGAAGAGGAGGACTTCCTTACCACTCAAGGCCCCCTTTTTCCAGACAGTGTTCCTGCATGCCCACCGATCACACAGGAAGAGGACGAGGAGGAGGAGGATTGTGTCAGTATGGAGGTGGAGCCTGGCACTCAGCATCAGCAGCAGTGTTCAAGGGATCATTTACAGTCCGAAGAAACCCATGGACTTGTACGTGGCTGGGAGGAGGTGGCTGCGGATCATGTTGTCCTTAGTGACCCAGAGGACTCTGGACCGAATGCCTCAGCAAACCTATGCTGCATGGCCTCCCTGATCCTGCAAAGCCTGCAGAATGATCCTCGTATTCGTGGTATCAAGGGGAGGGATGATTACTGGCTGGCAACCCTCCTTGATCCACGTTACAAGGGTAAGGTTGTGGACCTTATCTTGCCGCCGCAGAGGGAGCAGAGGATGAAACATCTTTGGGAGGCCTTGTAGAAAGGTTTGTGCAACGCATTTCCAGAGCCTGGGAGGTTACAATTTCCTGGTCCTCCTGGACAACATGTTGCTGAGGCTTCGGTCAGTCACAGAAGGAGCGGTGGGGAAGATGACCGTCTGACCGATGCGTTCAGACAATTTTTTAGTCCGCAGCCCCAAGTTCTGATAGGTTCCAGCAACCATCGCCAGCGTCTGATTCACATGGTGCAGGATTACCTAGGGGCAAGACCAGACTTGGACACAGTATGCAATTGAGCTACTGGCCTGTCCTGCATCCAGTGTTCTTTCGGAATGCACATTCAGTGCTGCTGGAGGCTTTGTAACCAACCACAGGGTGTGCCTGACAACCGAATCGGCCGATTGGCTCACCTTCATAAAAATGAATCAGTCTTGGATCACGAGCTACCAAGCACCTGATGCTGATGTAACCGATTCATTTTTTTTAATGTGAGATCCCTTCAAGACTGCCTATGCTGATGCTGAGTGACTATCCTGTTATGCTGAGTGACAATCCTCTTCCTCCTCAATTTTCATGCTGATAGCTTGTAAGAACATTTTTGGTTCTGGGCACCGCCACCAGTGGCCAAGGCCGAATTTTTCTGCCCCTGTTTAACAGGGGCGTGTAATTACAATTTTTGATGCAATACTTTGCAGCAGGGCTCATTCCTGCGCTCCAACTATAGCATCTGTGAGGGGTTGCAGTGTTGTGGCACCAGTGCCTAAGACCCAATTTTTCTGCCCGTGTTCAACAGGGACATTTAATTACAATTCTTGATCTAATATTTCACAGCAGGGCCCACTCCTGCGACCACCAAGAGTAACTGTGAGGACTTACAGTGTTGTGGCAACACCACCACCACCAAAGGCCCAATTTTTCTGCCCCTGTTCAACAGGTGCATGCAATTACAATTCTTGATATAATATTTCACAGCAGGGCCCATTCCAGCGCCCACCAAGAGTAACTGTGAGGACTTACAGTGTTGTGGCATCAGCACCACCACCAAAGGCCCAATTTTTCTACCACTGTTCAACAATGGCATGTAATTACAATTCTTGAGCTAATATTTCACAGCACGGCCCATTCCTGCGCCCACCAAGAGTAACTGTGAGGGCTTACAGTGTTGTGACAACACCAACACCTAAGGCCCCAATTTCTGCAGAGTATATAGGGCAGGCCCCTACTTTCAAATATCCAAATTACAAACGACTCCTACTTGCAAACGGAATGAGACAATGGAAAGTGAGATGAAATCTACCCCTAGGAAGGGAAATTCTCTCCTGTAAGAGGAAAAATGTGTCTCCTCTTCATTGATTCTTTATCACCAATTGTTGTTTCACTAAAACCCCCAAATTTTCAAAAAAACATTTGTCATTGGGACAGAAAGTGAGGTGAAATCTTCTGAAGAGGTGCACAGAAAGCAAAACAAATGTTACAGGGGTGATAACTTTTCCCTATGTTTTCCAAAAAACTTAAAAATAGATTTTTTGGCTGGAGCTACACTTTAAAAATGTACCAGTTCAAAATTACAAACAGATTCTACTTAACAACAAACCTACAGTCCCTGTCTTGTTTGCACCGCCTTTTTACTGCTGTTTGGAGTATATAGGGCCTGGGGGCCCCACGCCTTTCCTTTTTTTAATTTGGGTGCGGGGTTCTCCTTAATATCCATAAAAGATCCAAAGGGCCTGGTAATTGACTGGGGGGTGGGGGGTACCCATGCCGTTTGTCTCACTGATTTTCATCCATATTGCCGGGACCTGACATTACATTAAAGCCGCAAGCAGTTTTAAATTACTTTTATTCCTTTAAAAATTGTCATTTTGTGCAGGGACTGTTCTAAGCACGGTAAACACGTGCCACTTTACAGACATACTATAGACACCTTCCAGGTATGATCTTTAAAGGAATATTTCACTTTTTTTTCACTTTAAGCATCATTTAACACTTCAATACCAGGCACTTTGACACCTTCCCGAACAGGCCAATTTTCAGCTTTCAGCACTGTCGCAATTTGAATGACTATTGCGCGGTCATGCTACACTGTACCTAAACAAATTTTTTATCATCTTGTTCCCACAAATAGAGCTTACTTTTGGTGGTATTTGATCACCTCTGCAGTTTTTATTTTTTGGGCAACAAATAAAAAAAGACCGAAAATTTTGAAAACAAAAGTTTTTCTTTGTTTCTGTTAAAAATTTTGTAAATATGTACGTTTTCTTCTTCAATGATGGGCACTGATATGGCTGCACTGACGGGCACTGATACGGTGGCACTGATGGGCACTGATGAGGTGGCACCAATGAGGTGGCACTGATGAGGTGGCACTGATGGGCACTGATGATGGGCACTGATAGGTGGCACTGATGGGCACTGATAGGTGGCACTGGTATGCGGCACTGATGGGCACTCATAGATGGCACTGATGGGCACTCATAGGCGGCACTGATGGGCACTCGTAGGTGGCATTGATGGGTACTTATTGGTGGCACTGATGGGTACTTATGGGTGGCACTGATAGGTGGCACAGATGGGCACTGATAGGTGGGCACGGATGAGCACAGATGGGCATTGACGGGTGGCACTGATGACACTGATTGGTGGGCACTGACACCACAGATTGGGTACAGACTGGGCACATGTGGATGGCCATGGGGTACATACCTGGCCATCCACATGTTGCCCCTTTCCCTGGTGGTCCTAGTGGCGTCCCTGGTGGTCCAGTGTGGTCATCTGAGGGGGGCTGCGCTGATAAACAAGAGAGCCGCCAATAGGCTCTCCTCTACTCGCGTCTGTTAGACGCGAGTGAGGAAAAGCCAATCAACGGCTCTTCCTAATGACATCGTGACCAGCAATGATTGGACACGGCTGATAACGTGGTAAAGAGCCTCCGCTGGAGGCTCTTTACCAAGATCGGTGGAGTGGTGTGTCAGACTGACACACTGCTCCACTGATCACAGTGATGCACGCCCCCGCAGGCGCTCAGCGGCATGTTACCATGCTGGATGTCATATGACGCCCAGTCAGGATAACGGCACCACCGCCCAGCCGTCAATCTGCTATAGGCTGAGCGGGAAGTGGTTAAAATCACTGCTCCCAAAAAAACGTCCATTTTTAAAACTTTTTTTTTCATTGATACATATCCCCTGGGGCAGGACCCGGGTCCCCAAACCCTTTTTAGGACAATAACTTGCATATTAGCCCTTAAAATTAGCACTTTTGATTTCAAATGTTCGAGTCCCATAGACTTTAATGGGGTTCTAAAGTTCGCGCGAACTTTCGGTCCATTCGCAGGTTCTGGTGCAAACTGAACTGGGGGGTGTTCAGCTCACCCCTAACAGGAAGGTGGAGCAACCATTCCAGCCATTCCAGTGCCAGAGCCAGCTGAGTGCAGCAGCTTATCCCGTCCCCCATCCACATATAGAAAGGGAGGAGGCGGGGCTGCTAGTCAGGCGAACATCAGCGCAAACGGACTCGAAATCACCTAGGATGTGGCCCTAGGTATTTAGAGAGTGTAGGATCAGCCAGTAGAATATGCCAATGCTTGCCGAGAATAGAACATATAGTTTGGTGATGGTCAGAAAAAGTGGTAATAAATTTTACTGCATCGGACTTGCTATGTTTGGAATCAGAGAACAGGATCTCATGTCTGGAGCGACCACAAGCTTTATTGTAGGCCTTTTTTCAAGCAGGTTTTAGAGTATCCCCTGGCCAGAAGACTTTTGTATAGTAAATCAGCCTCCTGTTTAGAATTTGCCTCGTTGGAGCAATTTCTTCTGAGGCGTATATATTGGCCAAAGGGAATACTACGAACAAGTGCACTGGGATGTGCGCTAGAGGCATGCAATATCGTGTTACCCACAGTGGGTTTGCGATATAGTGATGTAGCAATGGTGCCATCAGCCTCAACAGTAATGGTAACATCCAGGAAGGAGATCCTGTTCTCATGAAAGTCCATTGTAAATTTTAAATTGTAGTTGTTCCCAGCAAACATCTGCATAAAACGTTCAAGCATACTGGAAGACCCGCCCCATATCATGAAGACATCGTCTATAAAGCAACGCCATAACAGGATATGGGAAAGAAGGTTTGTATACTCATCACCATAAAAGAGGTCTCGTTCCCACCCCCAGGTACAAATTAGCATAGGGAGGGGAACAACACGTGCCCATGGCGACCCCCCTGTACCTGGAGGAAGTGGGACTCGTCAAAAGAAAACACATTTCTGGTAAGAATATGAGATAAAAGTTGTAATATAAACTGGTTCATGCCAGAGAATTTGGGACCGCATTCATCGAGAAATTTAGAAATAGTTTCCATGCCTAGATTGTGTGGAATAGAGGAATAGAGTGCCTCAATGTCAATGGCGACAAGGAGACAACCTTCCGGCACAGTGAGACCGCAAGATTTTTCAAGAGATCAGTAGTGTCCTTAAAATAAGAGGTCAGTGTGATGACATGAGGGTGAAGATATTCATCGACCAGCTTGCTAGCCTGTTCAGTAATTGAGCCCACACCAGAGACGATCGGTCATCCTGGTGGATTTCGAAGACTTTTATGCATTTTTGGAAGCACATAAAGTGTAGGGGGTCTTGGGGTGTAGAACCTGTATGCCCTCAAGGATCTCATTGGAGATCAAGCCCTCCGCATGGGCCGAATGTATAATTTGTTATTATTAAAGATTATATTTGGCAATGTTGTTAGCTGAGATTGGTTTGTACCACTGTCTATTTTTGAGTATGTCCCAGCACATGTTACGATACTGGAGTTCATCCAATAAAACTACATTGCCGCCCTTTTCAGAGGGCTTTATAACCAACTGGGAATTCCTGCTAAGTCCAATGAGTGCGTTTCTATGGGCCTGACTCAGATTGTGACTGCCCAATTTTTTGGAAACCGAAAGTTCAATTTCTTTAGTTGTTTGAGTTAAGAAAGTCCAAATATAGGGATTGGTACGTAAAGATGGAAAGTGAGTGGATTTTTTTTTATAGCATTGCCTAACATAGTAAGCTCTTGTCGGTAGAGTTTGGTCTGTGTCTGCTGAACAATGATGTCACCAGATTCAGATCCAACCATCTGTGTAGGATTGGTTTGATTTTCTTCTAACAGGAGCATAAGATCTCTCAGCGCTCGAAATTCAGCGACTGTGAAATCCTTCCACATCTCCTGTTCAACAAGATGTTTTTGTTTTTCTTGTCTGTCATGGTCAAAGAGAAACTTATAAGTTAGTTTCCTGGAGAATATGTGTAGGTCTTTGATAATATTGAAAATATCAGGCACAGAAATGGGGCAAAAACTAAGCCCCAGCTGTAGAACCTTCCTTTCCGCTGTATTTAAGGGGTAGGATGAAAGATTAATTATTTCAAGCTGTGGAACATCCCTTGGGGGGATGTCTGTGGTATTGTCAAGAATAGATGGAAGTGAAGGCGAAGTGCATTCTGGACATCTACTGATATTTGAAAAAAATTGATCGATACGTCATTGTTTTGAATCCTTCCTGATTGCGCCTGCCGCTGCTGTACTTATGGGCTGTGAGGAGATAATAGACTGTGCACAGTCAGCTATGTTGGAATAAATATCAGGTTTGGCAATCAAGGTCAAGGGGGCAGATAGGGTGGATGTAATGGGGGGCATTTGATGAAGTTGGATCAGGAAACATAGATTTCCCTCCATTATCCCTACTTATAGCACCTTGTTGTTGTACACAATTATTAGCAGGTGGTTGAACTGGTTCATCCACCAGCCTTTTTTTGTCATTACCTGTCTGCTGACCATTACCAGTTTGTCATTGTTTTCTGGAACCCTGACCTCTTTGTCGTCCCTGATCAGAGGCCCGTGAGTTCTGCAAGGAAAAAGAGTTAGCGGAAGAATCTGAGTCACTAGCTCTATTTCCAAATTTCTTAGAAACATTTCTATGAGGGCGTGTAGAATTCCGACCGCCTCATTGTTTGCTATTCACAGGCCAATTATATGCATAATTTCCAGCGAAGGCTAGTTTGTCCCTAGACATTTTTTCCTCCTTTTTCAACAGAAGATTTTTTGTAAAAGTTTGGACATGACTTTTTAAACATTTGTCAAAAGCTACAAAATCAGAGTGGTTAAGTAGATACGCTTAATCTCACAGTCCACCAACTTTAGTTCCTGCATATAATGCTCTATCATAAGTTCCATTATTTTCCTCGTACAATCTTGTAAATTACGTTCCCAACGAATTTTGAAATCTGGATCAATTGCCCAAATGTTAGGGAAGACCTGTATCCTAAGGCCCTTAGGATTCAGGTCTTCAGAAATGTACTGTTCAAAGTATCTGATGTGCCAGAATAAACTGGCTTTACGTTAAAATGTTGATACCAACTTATGATAGAGGGATAGTAGGAAATTATGCATATAATTGGCCTGTGAATAGCAAACAACGAGGCAGTCGGAATTCTACACGCCCTCATAGAAATGTTTCTAAGAAATTTGGAAATAGAGCTAGTGACTCAGATTCTTCCGCTAACTCTCTTTCCTCGCAGAACTCACGGGCCTCTGATCGGGGACAGCAAAGAGGTCGGGGTTCCAGAAAACAACGACACACTGGTAATGGTCAGCAGACAGGTAATGACAAAAAAAGGCTGGTGGATGAACCAGTTCAACCACCTGCTAATAATTGTGTACAACAACGAGGTCCTATAAGTAGGGATAATGGAGGGATATCTATGTTTCCTGATCCAACTTCATCAAATGCCCCTCCTATTACATCCACCCTATCTGCCCCCTTGAGCTCGATTGCCAAACCTGATATTCATTCCAACATAGCCGACTGTGCACAATCTATTATCTCCTCACAGCCCATAAGTACAGGAGCGGCAGGCGCAATCAGGAAGGATTCAAAACAATGACGTATCCATCAATTTTTTTCAAATATCAGTAGATGTCCAGAATGCACTTTGCCTTCACTTTCATCTATTCCTGACAATCCCACAGACATCCCCCCAAGGGATGTTCCACAGCTTGAAATAATTAATCTTTCATCCTACCCCTTAAATACAGCGGAAAGGGAGGTTCTACAGCTGGGGCTGAGTTTTTGCCCCATTTCTGTGCCTGGTACTTTCAATATTATCAAAGACCTACACCTATTCTCCAGGAAACTAACTTATAAGTTTCTCTTTGACCATGACAGACAAGAAAAACAAAAAAATCTTGTTGAACAGGAGATGTGGAAGGATTTCACAGTCGCTGAATTTCGAGCACTGAGAGATCTTGTGCTCCTGTTAGAAGAAAATGATACCAATCCTACACAGATGGTTGGATCTGAATCTGGTGACATCATTGTTCAGCAGACACAGACCAAACTCTACCGACAAGAGCTTACTATGTTAGGCAATGCTGTAAAACAAAAATCCACTAACTTTCCATCTTTACATACCAAGCCCAATATTTGGACTTTCTTACCTCAAACAACTAAAGAAATTGAACTTTCGGTTTCCAAAAAATTGGGCAGTCACAATCTGAGTCAGGCCCATAGAAACGCACTCATTGGACTTAGCAGGAATCCCAGTTGGTGATCAAGCCCTCCGACAAGGGCGGAAATGTAGTTTTATTGGATGAACTCCAGTATCGTAACATGTGCTGGGACATACTCAAAAATAGACAGTCGTACAAACCAATCTCAGCTAACAACATTGCCAAATATAATCTTGAATATGAACAAATTATATGTTCGGCCCATGCAAAGGGCTTGATCACCGAGATCCTTGAGGGCATACAGGTTCTACACCCCAAGACCCCTACATTTTATGTGCTTCCAAAAATGCATAAAACTCTTTGAAATCCACCAGGACGACCGATCGCCTCTGGTGTGGGCTCAATTACTGAATGGGCTAGCAAGCTGGTCGATGAATATCTTCGCCCTCATGTCATCACACTGCCCTCTTATATTAAGGACACTACTGATCTCTTGAAAAATCTTGATGGTCTCACTGTGCTGGAAGGTTGCCTCCTTGTCGCCATTGACATTGAGGCACTCTATTCCTCTATTCCACACAATCTAGGCATGGAAACTATTTCTAAATTTATCGATGAACGTCGTCCCAAATTCTCTGGCATGAACCAGTTTATATTACAACTTTTATCTCATATTCTTACCAGAAATGTGTTTTCTTTTGACCCTCCAGGTACAGGGGGTCGCCATGGGCACTTGTTGCACCCCCTCCTATGCTAATTTGCACCTGGGCGGTGGGAACGAGACCTCTTTTCTAGTGACAAGTATACCAACCTTCTTTCCCATATCCTGTTATGGTGTTGCTTTATAGACGATGTCTTTATGATATGGGGCGGGTCTTCCAGTATGCTTGAATGTTTTTTGCAGATGTTTGCTGGGAACAACTACAATTTAAAATTTACAATGGACTTTCATGAGAACAGGATCTCCTTCCTGGATTTTACCATTACTGTTGAGGCTGATGGCACCATTGCTACATCACTAAATCACAAACCCACTGCGGGTAACACGATATTGCATGCCTCTAGCGCACATCCCAGTGCACTTGTTCGTAGTATTCTCTTCGGCCAATATCTACGCCTCAGGAGAAATTGCTCCAAAGAGGCAAATTTTAAAAAGGAGGCTGATTTACTATACAAACATCTTCTGGCCAGGGGATACTCTAAAACCTGCTTGAAAAAGGCCTACAATAAAGCTTGTGGTCGCTCCAGACATAAGATCCTGTTCTCTGATTCCACACATAGCAAGTCTGATGCAGTAAGATTTATTACCACTTTTTCTGACCAGCACCAGACTATACGTTCTATTCTCGGCAAGCATTGGCATATTCTACTGGCTGATCCTACACTCTCTAAATACCTAGGGCCACGTCCTGAGATAACATATAGACGTCCCAGATCTATTAAGGACTGTCTTGTACACAGCCATTATCACAAATCTCGGGACAGACAAGAAGAATCGTTTGGCTTGTTTCGATGTGGTAGTTGTGGTTTTTGTCATCTTCTCTTAGAGGGACCCTCTTTTACTTTGCCCAATGGTCAGATGCATTTTCTGCACCACCGTGTCACCTGTTTAACTAAGGGAGTTATTTATATTATTCCTTGCCGATGCGGAGCATTCTACATTGGTAAAACAATTAGACCATGAAGGACCATGTATATTATGCCACCAATGGCATACTCAACAAAGCCATTGGTTACCATGTGGCATTCGAGCATAACTATGACCCACATACTTTCAAAATTACCGTCCTTGATTGTATATATGATGATCCTAGATCTGGTAACTTTGATCAAAAGGTTCTCCAAAGGGAGACCGAGTGGGTGTATAACTTGCGGGCTACATCATATCGCGGCCTTAATGACATGCTTAGCTTCAAACCATTCCTATAAATGCCTTCTTTTTTTTTTTCCACCACTTATTTACATTCAATAGTTGTTGGCATTATTGTATGCTGTATGAGAATATTCTGTTGTATCCTGAAGTAAATCTACTATAATAATAAATAAGATTTTTTTGCAGTTATAAATCTATGCAAAGCATATTGTATTGTTTTTTAATTTATTCTTTATTTTATCTGATACCATATTCTAGTGTGTTGATCCATGACCTACGACAAATTGGGTTCACTCTTTCCATTTATCAGGCTCTGATATTTTTTGCTATGAGTGATCGACCTAAAAAATGGGAACAATCAGCGCAAACTAAAATAAATATAAGATAAGTGCAAGCTGAACACTTTAGGTTTTCACCAAGCCCATAAATCAAACTAAAAAACAAAATTTAAGTGCAGCGCAAATGATAAATAAAATAAAATAAATATATAAATATCAGTGCCTGACATGCTCAGGCACTGATATCATCACTAATGGCAAATACAATCCCTTGTGTATTTTCAACAACTAAAATGCTTACTTAGCTCGCCTGTTACACTGCCGCACTGAAGAGGTGTCTGACGATAACTATTGAGGATAGCCAGAAGGGCCGTGCTGTGTCCATCCAGTTTGTATGGGATTCATGCTCGTATGACCTCCTGTAATTTAAGAGGTCCACCCTTTCTGGTAAGCATTCTATATGTGTGTGAGTGAAGAGGATCGCTGTCCCACATAGAAGGATTGATTTTACCACAAAGGATTTTTCTTTTTATGGACTTTATTTTTTTTTTTTTATTTATCATTTGCGCTGCACTTAAATTTTGTTTTTTATTATGAGTGACCGACCAACTTGTCCTCTTTTCTTCCTCCCCTTTTTTTTCTATGCTGCAGGGGTCTTCCGGTGGCCGGACATATGCACCGTTCCAGTTCCTGTTAAGGATATGGTCTAACTTCGTTTGCTGTTTGGTGCTTTGAGCGTACCCTGCTGCGCTGTTGTGCTTACTGTGTCGAGCCGGATTTCCGGTGATTTCGGGTCTGTTTGCGTTGATGTCCACTTCACTAGCTGCCCCGCCTCCTCCCTTTCTATATGTGGATGGGGGACGGGATATGCTGCTGCACTCAGCCGGATCTGGCGCCGGAATGGGCAGAAAGGGTCCTTTGCTGTTTGGTGTTTTAAGCGTACCTTGTTGCGCTATTGTGCTTACTGTGTCACGCCGGATTTCCGGTGATTACAGGTCCGTTTGCGCTGATGTTCGCCTGACTAGCCGCCCCCGCCTCCTCCCTTTCTATATGTGGATGGGGCGGGATATGCTGCTGCACCCAGCTGGCTCTGGCGCTGGAATGGGCGGAACGGTTGCTCCACCTTCCTGTTAGGTTGCATGTGTGCGTTGTATGGCACGGTTAGCCCCGCCCCCTCCTTCCCTCTCGCAGGATCTTGGGATATGCCTGGGGCTCCTGGGAGGTTGATTTTGGTGCCAAGTTGGATTAGGTTTCCACCCCTCTTTTTGGCGCCAAAACAAACTATTTAACATTTGCTTATTGACCCTCAGCTCATGAGCGTCTCTGTGCCCTCCAGGGGATGTATATCAAATCCAATTGATAGTAAGTACTCTTGCTGCAATTTTGCTTTGGTAGTTTTTGTTTTAAGATAGATGGATCTATAATGCTTACTTTGGACTTCTCCCCTGTTAATACCATTGTAGGCTCCTCCAGTGATGTTACACAGTTAAAATTTGTCTCAAAGTAAAAAGAAATAGCGCAGCACCTACTGCGCTATTTCTTTTTACTTTGAGCCAAATTTTTACTGCCCAGATTTTTATATTTTTATACTCATTGGAGATAATTCTTTATAACTTTGATGCCAATAAATGCTACAATGTTTTAAATGGATTCACACTGTGAAATGTGGAAGTTTTTCTTTCTTAATCGCTTTACCATATGGATGGTCGCTGATGAGGTGGTTTCTGGTCGATGATTGAAGCTGATTACAGAGGACATCCAGGTCCGGTTCAACTCTCCCAGGGACATACCATTCGGTGACATCGCTTGCTCCCTTAAAGCCAGGTCCATCGATAGGATCCAGGTCTGGATAACCCTATGGTCCGCTGTATTACACCCTTTGACGGTACAAGTTTTTCTGACTCACCGCCAAGGGCCTGTGAGTCCACCTTTTCTGGTAAGGGCATTTTATGCTTATTTGTTTGAGATATCACTACCATGCCAAGAGAAGAATCCACCTGCATGCAGAGATACTTCTAACTGTCTCCCTTCATCATATAGGAGGACTGTAGACACCTAAGGTGCCACTGCGATTTTGTGATTACCCCACTGCATAGTGACGGACATTAATATTGCACATACCCACTTGCCTGAGTTTATCCATGGTCTTATGCCATGGTATCGTTTTGATGGACATTTAATATTGGGTTTATTCACATCACATTGATGTTTGCTTTTCACTATATATCCATTGTGTTCTAGCTTTGAGATATTCTTAATGTGGGTTATTCCCATTACAACGGATACATTGGATTATAGTTGCTTTTTTTAAGTTTATTGCACTTGTTTTCACTTTGTACTATTTATCTGTCCTGTGGTGGTTTTGAAGAGATACCCCTCCTCACACTCCATGAGACTATCACGGGTTTAAATATTACACATTCTAGAGCATTGTTCCCTCCTTTCGTGTATCACTTTTGTTTTATTATTATATATTTTTTCATATTAGCGCCACACTTTATTGTTTCTAATGTTGTGGACTTAAACAGTATTCGCCCTTTGTGTAAATGGTCATTGAACTTTATCTGGTTTTATATGGTATTACATGTTTATGTATTCTTTTTTTATTTTAGATAGTGAGACCTTTTTTCTGTATTATTTGAAACCTGGATGTGTCCTGAGGAAGTCTTTAGAATGAAACACGTATACACATCCGGGCTCACATTATGTATATCCTCACATAGATGCTTTTTACATTTTTTTCAATGTCTTTGTTATTTATGCATTTGTATTTAATAAAATTTACTATATTGTTATTTTGAACATGATCTTCTTGATTTGCTGTGCCTTTAAAGTCCGACCAGGGGCTTTTTGTTAAAAACCCCCCTCCCCTCCTTTTTTTTGACAACTCTACACGGAGATCTTAACCATATATTAAAAAGAGTGAAGGAAACAGAAGATAAGTTGGACTCTCAAGCGGCTGAAATAAAGGACCTTAAAGAACAGATGGATGGGGTACTGAGAGAACAAAGGTACATGAGATATAAGATGGAGAATGGAGAAGGAAAATCGCAATAGGAGAAAAAAACCTAAGAATTCGAGGCCTACTGGAATTAAAGCTCGAAGACCTACAAGAAAGGATGGATAAAATATTCGGCACTCTGTTGGGACTCTCACAGACAGAAAAAATAAAGCTTGAAAGAGTACACAGGATCAGAAAACCGGCAGAGATGGCAGGAGAAATCCAGAGAGATGCGATTGTGAGATTCCATAATTACAAAGATAAAGAAAAGATATGGGTGACCCTAAAATCCAACCAGCCTGTTAAGTATGAAAAGACCATATTACAGATATTCCCATACCTGGCTTCAGAGACTCTGACAAGGAGAATAAGATTAGTCCATAGGTGGAGCACCACCTCAGGGGGAGAACCGTAGGCAAGAAGGAGTAGGAGGTGCCTCAGATTCTTGGGTCATGGGGAGACCGATATCCCCAAAAAGGGGGAGGGAGAGGGCAGGGGATGGGGGGATAGAAAGGGGGAGCCTCTCGAAACAGAATCAAGGCTACTGGTGGAAGGGATGAAACCTGTTTGCTCACTGAACACCCAAACACGATTAATGGGCTTATCCAAGCGGACCAAGCGGCTAGGCCAGAACAAGAAGATGGAAGGAGGAGCTGGGTGCACATTGAGCAAAAATGACAACACTAAATTTTCTGACATACAACGTGCGAGGGCTTAATATACCTTCAAAAAGATTTAATATATTAAGAGAGATAAAACAATTAAAAGCAGATTTAATCTTTTTGCAGGAGACACATTTCTCACACGAAACAAACACTAAAATAATCTCAAATGACTTCCCGGCATGGTATTACGGTGACTCCACAACTAATCGTGCAAAGGGGCTCACAATAGGATTTGGCAGAGGGGTAAGGTTTTCCCTGGAGGAGAGATTGGCGGACCCGGAAGGGCGCTTTCTATTCCTGATGGGAAGAATTAGGGAGGTAGAATGCACCTTGGCTAATGTCTATTGCCCTAATAAAAATCCAATGAGATATTTAAAAGGTATTATAGAGATTTTAATGGAGTTTAAGAAAGGAGGAGAGATTATTGCTGGAGACTTTAATTTCTGCATGAAACCCAGGACAGAAAGTACGTCCCGGGTTCAGTGGACTGGAAATGTACAGTGGAAGATGTTAAAAAAAAGGTTACACCAAAACCAACTGATGGATATATGGAGAATACAACATGCTAAAATAAGAGACTACACATTCCACTCCTCTGTACACGGGACGTACTCAAGAATCAATAATTTCCTGATGGAACACATGCTGCTGGAAACAGTGAGTAATACGAACATTGGAATTACAACCTTCTCAGATCACGCCCCAGTGACAATGAAAATTAAGATAGAGGGGACTCAAAATAAATGGAGACTAAATGAAGAATGAATACAAGATAAAGTAGCGGAAGACAGGATAAAAAAAAGAGCTAGAGCAGTGCGCATGCGCGGATCTCCGAAGATGGCCACTTGAGCTGAGAGCTCCACTCCAGACCGACACAGCGGCACCCACAGCACTACGCACGGCGATCCCGGAGGCACCACAACGCTACAGCACCATCCCCTTACACCCAGGAACACCCCCATATGAACAGAACAGCGGTAAAGAGGGACCTCAGGTGGCAATTTGAGTCCGTAGCCATGGACAGGTTATCAAAAATGGCCACCGCAGAACAGCCACAGATCCATGTCTCCAACACAGAAGGACACACGGACTACAGTGTCAGAGCCACCCCCAGTGACCCAGCACTTCACCCCAGGGCTACAGATGGCATACCAACAGGCTGTCACCCCCTCCCCTGCCTCCACAGAGTCCCTCATAGGCCGCACAATGGAGGACCACACCCTCTCGCCCCCTGGAGCCCAACACAGCGGCGCAGACTGACTTACCTCCCCATGATGTCCAGGCCAGGGACCCAGCCTACCAGATGGAGGAACTATTCCAAAAGTTCTCAGACCTTCTAGACAGAGGCCTAGCACAAACGGTGGCCAAAATCACTGGTGACTTAAAGGCAGATTTTCACAATCTAGGCAGCAGGATAGACACGATCGAACACAAAATGGAAGAAACTATCACGTGACAAACCAAAACTGCAAACGTATCCACACAGTGCAGGAACAACTTATTTGGCCATGTCCCGTATCGACAACCTGGCGAACAGGTCCAGGGGGTACAATATCAGAATTAGGGGGCTCCTGGAGACCATACTCAATGTACCAGCGGGAGTGAAAGACTTGATCAAAAACTTGTTCCCCAATATCCCTCAACACCTGGGGCCCCCCAGGAAAGATGGCACACCCTGAGACATCATCACCAAACCCCATTACTACTCCATAAAGGAAGAAGTGATGAAACAAGCAAGGTCTGCTCCCAATGTGTTGTGCCAGGGACACCAGGTATAAATATAGATGGGCCTTCCCGTTCGCGGTCAAGTTCACTGACAAAGGGAGAAACTACGCCTTCTCCACCCTATCGAAAGGGGAAAAACTGCACTTCCAACGCTGGTACAGGCTCCGTCAAATGACCGACACCTACAAGCCCTCAATCCCCCCTGTGGACCAAAGGTAAAGCAAAGAAAGCTAAAGACAACGGGCCCATCTGAATTTAGTCCCTCTCACCAGACTCCTTCTTTTCTCTCGGACCAAGAGTCTGGTTATGGTGCTCTGTGATCACATTGAATGGGGCTCTTCCCAGCCCATGCTCCACTTATTCCCCCACACTTGGTTTTAAAGTTTTCTTGGATTTGCTGTTTAATGTTTTCAGTTCTTGTTTCACATTCTGATCCTCGAATAGACCATGGCTACTGGAACTCCCCGGGTAAGACCGATCAACTTCCAAAGTTTCCTCCATCTTTGAAAGCTGAGCAGTGACTGCACATAATTGAACAGACCTGCTTCCTATTCCATAACGGTCCCTCAGCGGGAGAGGAAAAAAGCCTTCCAGGACTGGCGCACCTGGAGAGGAAGTATACCTGTTGGATCTAGGAACCCCCCCTCATCGGGGTTAGGGGAGGCAGGATCGACCAGACAAGCTGGGGAGGCTAGGGCCACACACTTGCCAAAGACATAGATAGCTGTGTTTTAATGGTTAACTTATATGACATTATATTCCTAGGGCGCCCTGTTCCGGGATGCAACACATGTGCCTCAATCTAACCCTTAGACACTCGTAGGTCTCTGAGGGCTAGGTTGTCTGCTCCCTTATGGGGCAGAGGCATATTGTTAGTTGTTCAGGGGCTTTGGGGGTCTCTCCCACCGAATCCCGGTTTCTCTTGCTAGGAGAGCTTTCTATACCTACTCCGTCCTCTCCCCTCCCCCCACTTCCCTTTCCTCAAAACTGTGCCTAATGCTGCCGTTTTTTACAGACCACTGACACGCCTCCCCGGAGTTGGACGCAAGGGCTCAACCCAGCTATGAAGGTGATCCCCTGAAACATTCTCGGTCAGAAGACTTCCAAGGGTGAATGAGGATGGGGTAAGCGGCTTTCCAACTCCTCTGTTCCATGGCTGACAGCTCAGACATCAAACACCACATAGCTTCCCACAATGTCCAGGGCCTTAACTCCCCGGTCAAAAGGAGGAAAGTACTATTAGTACTAGTACTAATATAAGTCACTTAAGTCACTTAATACAAGTCACTTAAGCTAGATATTCTCATGTTACAAGAGACACACTTTCCTGCAAGGTATAATCCTAAGTTCATTCATCCGCACTTCCCTCACTTCTTCCTAGCCAGCGCCGAAAACAAAACCGGGGGGTAGCAATCATAATGTCAAAATCCTGTAAATTTGAGAAAACTTCAGACTACATAGACCTAGAAGGGAGGTCTATACTGGTGAAAGACACGATAGAAGGACACCTCTACTCCCTAGTATCATACTACACACCCAATAAAGGACAAGCTACATTTTTCAACACCCTAATGAACACCCTTTACTCTAGACTAGAAGGAACGATCATTTTTGGGGGAGACTCGAATCTTGCATTCGAACCAGGGCTTAGACAAATCCAAACCCCCTAAGTCCCAACTGACTTGCCCAACAAAAGAAAGCCTCAAAATCGCCAAATTACTACATGCTCACGGACTGGCAGATGCCTGGAGAGAACGAAATCCCTCCAAATAGGGACTTTACCCACTACTCACGTCCGCACAACACGTATGCCAGGATAGATAATATCCTCACCCCCACCTCCCTGCTCCCCGCAGTACTAAGTGCCTACATCAGGGACACAGCATTGTCAGACCACTCAATACTAGTCATTTCTATCCACTGCGGGGCTCTGGGTAGGACAGTGGAGATTAAATGAGTCATTACTCTCCGATCCCATAAGAGCCGAGGAAATCAATTAAGCCCTTCACAAGATTACTTTGCAATTAATGATACAGAGGGAGCCATTGCAGAAATGCTCTGGGCAGCTCACAAAGCCTTCATCAGAGGCAAAATTAGGCCCCTTTCACACTGAGGCATTGCAAAAACGCGGTAAAAACGATGAGTGTTATTACCGCGTTTTTACCGTGTTAGTGTTAAAAATAGCGCTAACGCCCATGCGTTTTTATAGCGTTTTTGTCACGTTTTTGTAGCGTTGGCATCAGCAAACAACCCGTCCCCCTTACATCACATCCTGTGCACTTCCTGTGTTTTCGTCAGAGAAGAAAGATAGAGAAGTGAGAAGTGAGAAGATGGAGTTCCATGAGCTGCTGTTGTTATTTGTGCTATATGTTTGGGAACATATTCTCCAACAACATAGACCACAACATCGCTTTTGGGTTCATCCCATCACCCAAATGAACTCTGAGAGAGGACAATTTGTGCTGCTCTATCGTCACCTGAGAGAGCACCCTGATAAATTCCGAAACTACACTCGGATGAGCATTGCAACGTAAGTATATCCTAGTTCACCCCTCCAAGTCCCAAACCCTTCCAAGTCCCAAACCCCCAATCCTAACCCTAATCCCACCCCTCCTAGTCCCTAACCCCCAATCCTAACCTTAATCCCACCCCTCCTAGTCCCAAACCCCCAATCCTAACCTTAATCCCACCCATCGCTAGTCCCAAACCCCCAATCCTAACCTTAATCCCACCCCTCCTAGCCCCAAACTCCCAATCCTAACCTTAATCCCACCCCACCTAGTCCCAAACCCCTAATCCCAACCCTAATCCCACCCCTCCTAGTCCCTAACCCCCAACTATAACCTTAATCCCACCCCACCTAGTCCCAAACCCCCAATCCTAACCTTAATCCCACCCCTCCTAGTCCCAAACCCCCAATCCTAACCTTAATCCCACCCCTCCTGGCCCCAAACTCCCAATCCTAACCTTAATCCAACCCCACCTAGTCCCAAACCCCCAATCCCAACCCTAATCCCACCCCACCTAGTCCCTAACCCCCAACCATAACCTTAATCCCACCCATCCTAGTCCCAAACCCCCAACCATAACCTTAATCCCACCCCTCCTAGTCCCTAACCCCCAATCCTAACCCTAATCCCACCCCTCCTAGTCCCTAACCCCCAATCCCAACCCTAATCCCACCCCTCCTAGTCCCAAACCCCCAATCCCAACCCTAATCCCACCCCTCCTAGTCCCTAACCCCCAACCATAACCTTAATCCCACCCCACCTAGTCCCAAACCCCCAATCATAACCTTAATCCCACCCCTCCTAGTCCCAAACCCCCAATCCTAACCTTAATCCCACCCCTCCTAGCCCCAAACTCCCAATCCTAACCTTAATCCCACCCCACCTAGTCCCAAACCCCCAATCCCAACCCTAATCCCACCCCTCCTAGTCCCTAACCCCCAACCATAACCTTAATCCCACCCATCCTAGTCCCAAACCCCCAAACATAACCTTAATCCCACCCCTCCTAGTCCCTAACCCCCAACCATAACCTTAATCCCACCCCACCTAGTCCCAAACCCCCAATCCTAACCTTAATCCCACCCCTCCTAGCCCCAAACTCCCAATCCTAACCTTAATCCCACCCCACCTAGTCCCAAACCCCCAATCCCAACCCTAATCCCACCCCTCCTAGTCCCTAACCCCCAACCATAACCTTAATCCTACCCCACCTAGTCCCAAACCCCCAATCCTAACCTTAATCCCACCCCTCCTAGTCCCAAACCCCCAATCCTAACCTTAATCCCACCCCTCCTAGCCCCAAACTCCCAATCCTAACCTTAATCCCACCCCACCTAGTCCCAAACCCCCAATCCCAACCCTAATCCCACCCCTCCTAGTCCCTAACCCCCAATCCCAACCCTAATCCCACCCCTCTTAGTCCCAAACCCCCCGTTCCTAACCTTAATCCCACCCTTCCAATGTCCCAAACGCTAACAATGTCACAAACCCCTACTAGCTGTTATTTATAGCAACAAATCTTTTTCTTTCCATAGATTTGACTATCTTCTTGATTTGCTGACACCTGTGCTGTTGAGACGGGATACTAATTGCAGAGTTGCAATATCACCATGCGAACGTTTACTTATAACGCTGAGGTAAGCTATGTAATTTATTCATGCATTTATTCATAAACCATAAAAAAACAACAATTTTTGGTTTGAAAAAGATAACATTTATTTGTATAAATTGCACAACAGATGCATAAAAAATAATACTTTAATAATATTTTCAAGAAAATAATTAGAGATCTTGATAGAATGAGGTGTGAGGGTGCGAATCCTCTCTAGCGGTGTTAGGAGGAGTAGGAGAAGGAGGAGGAGGACCTTGCAATGGGGGATAGTAATTAGGGGGCATGTCATATTGGCCTGCAATGAATCTTCTATTATATTGGGGTGTCATGGACATGTTTGACCCACATGGCGCATTAAAGGACGGGGCACGGTATGATGGTTCTTCCCACGGATTACCATAATGAAGGTGTTGTGGGTTTGGGATTTCTGGGGTTTGGGTGTTTGATTTTTGCTGGAAACTTTTGATAACCTTCATTAGCTCAATGCGAAGATCACATTGGTATTTGCTGCTTCACCAGTGCAATCTGAGGGATCAAACTTTTTGTGAAAGCAGAGATTTCGCTGTTTTCCGATTTTTGGCTGTCAATTAGCTTTCGGACTACATCGATGAATTCTTGTGTTTGCTGGGTTTTTTTAGGTTTTGCTCTTGATGTTGATTGTCGTGGTGGCTCCAAAGTTTCTCTGACATCCTCCTCTTAATTTTCCTCTTCTGGTTCTATATTTGTGTTTTCCGGACTAATCTCCTCTGCCTCACTCTCACTGATGATATTGCTTTCTGTTCTGATTAAAATATACATGATTAGACAGTGATACGTGATTATTGCTATTATTTCTATACAATGCTATTATGAGAAATGTTACTACTTACTGTCTGTCCTGCATCACTGGTTTTAAGAATTCTAGTTCATAATAGTGACAGTACATCCTCCCATGTTTTCCGCTGGATCCACTTCTTATTTGTTGCTGTCTGGTCAATTCTCTTTTAAATGTTTTCCATTGCTGCTTTATCATTTTTACTGAAAGATAAATTAAATTGTTTTTTTACAGATATCTTGCAACCGGAAACACATATTCATTGCTGCAATATGAATTTCGCGTTGGGATATCAACCATAAGCGAAATTGTGAAGCAGACATGTGATGGGATCTGGGATCTGCGAAGTACAGTCATGCCAATTCCAAACAAGGCTAAATGGGAAGATATTGCACAACGATTTTTGAACAAGACCAATTTTCCAAACTGTTTAGGAGCTATTGATGGAAAGCATATTAGGCTAATAAAACCATGTCATAGTGGTAGCCAGTATTACAATTATAAAAAGTATTTTTCTGTTGTTTTAATGGCAGTTGTCGATGTTGACTATAAATTTATTTATGTTGATATTGGATCATTTGGCAGCAATGCAGACTCCGCTGTTTTCCAGCATAGTAAATTCAGAAAACGTCTTGCCCGTAATGAATTTGATTTACCAGATAACCGACCACTGCCCGGAACGGAGGGACCCGAAATGCCATTTGTGTTTGTAGCCGACGATGCTTTCGCTATTCAAGAACATCTCATGAAACCTTATTCGCTGAGAAATCTAGACACACGAAAGAGGATCTAAAATTACAGGCTGTGTCGGGCACGTAGACTTGTAGAATGCGCTTTCAGTATACTGGCGAATAAATGGCAAATATTTCTTAAACCAATAAACCTTAATGTCGAAAACGCATGTAAGGTTATTAAGGCTGCGTGTATACTACATAATGTGGTGAAAGAGAGAGATGGAGTAAATTTTGAGGATACTCTGTCACACAATATTGAGCCTGCAGATTTTCTACATGTACGTGGACCAATAGTGGGATTCACAATTAGAGAGGCTTTTGCTGACTATTTTATGAGTCCGGCTGGTGCACTGAGTTGGCAAGAAAACATGATCTAAACTTTTAATGTTTTACGACTAAATACTTTGATGTATGTTTATTAAGCCATGTATCTAATTGCTTCTGTTACATGTCATAACAAATTAAATTGTCCATATGTTTCGTGAGTCAATAATAAAATTACTACATTACATAATAAAGTTATGTGCAATATTTCATAAAGAGATTAAAGTCACTTGTACAATGATGGGATTAGGTAGGTGATTGGGACTAGGAGGGGTTGGATTGGGGTTAGGATTGGGAGTTTGGGGCTAGGAGGGGTGGGATTAAGGTTAGGAACGGGGGGTTTGGGACTAGGAGGGGTGGGATTAGGGTTGGGATTGGGGGTTTGGGACTAGGAGGGGTGGGATTAAGGTTAGGAACGTGGGTTTGGGACTAGGATGGGTGGGATTAAGGTTATGGTTGGGAGTTAGGGACTAGGAGGGGTGGGATTAGAGTTGGGATTGGGGGTTTGGGACTAGGAGGGGTGGGATTAGGGTTAGGAACGGGGGGTTTGGGACTAGGAGGGGTGAGATTAAGGTTATGGTTGGGGGTTAGGGACTGGGAGGGGTGGGATTAAGGTTATGTTTGGGGGTTTGGGACTAGGAGGGGTGGGATTAGGGTTGGGATTGGGGGTTTGGGACTAGGTGGGGTGGGATTAAGGTTAGGATTGGGAGTTTGGGGCTAGGAGGGGTGGGATTAAGGTTAGGATTGGGGGTTTTGGACTAGGTGGGGTGGGATTAGGATTAGGGGTTAGGGACTAGGAGGGGTGGGATTAAGGTTATGGTTGGGGGTTTGGGACTAGGATGGGTGGGATTAAGGTTATGGTTGGGGGTTAGGGACTAGGAGGGGTGGGATTAAGGTTGTGGTTGGGGGTTTGGGACTAGGAGGGGTGGGATTAGGGTTGGGATTGGGGGTTAGGGACTAGGAGGGGTGGGATTAGGGTTAGGATTGGGGGTTTGGGACTAGGAGGGGTGGGATTAAGGTTATGGTTGGGGGTTTGGGACTAGGATGGGTTGGATTAAGGTTATGGTTGGGGGTTAGGGACTAGGAGGGGTGGGATTAGGGTTGGGATTGGGGGTTTGGGACTAGGTGGGGTGGGATTAAGGTTAGGATTGGAAGTTTGGGGCTAGGAGGGGTGGGATTAAGGTTAGGATTGGGGGTTTGGGACTAGGTGGGGTGGGATTAGGATTGGGGGTTAGGGACTAGGAGGGGTGGGATTAGGGTTAGGAACGGGGGGTTTGGGACTAGGAGGGGTGGGATTAAGGTTAGGATTGGGGGTTTGGGACTAGGTGGTGTGGGATTAGGATTAGGATTGGGGGTTAGGGACTAGGAGGGGTGGGATTAGGGTTAGGAACGGGGGGTTTGGGACTAGGAGGGGTGGGATTAAGGTTATGGTTGGGGGTTTGGGACTAGGATGGGTTGGATTAAGGTTAGGAGTGGGGGTTAGGGACTAGGAGGGGTGGGATTAAGGTTAGGATTGGGGGTTTGGGACTAGTTGGGGTGGGATTAGGATTAGGATTGGGGGTTAGGGACTAGGAGGGGTGGGATTAGAGTTGGGATTGGGGGTTAGGGACTAGGAGGGGTGGGATTGCCCTTTCACGATGGGGCGGTTTGCAGGCGTTATTGCGTACCGCCTGCAAACGACCCAAAAAAGCAGCTTCTGTTTGTTCAGTGTGAAAGCCCGAGGGCTTTCACACTGAAGCGGTGCGCTGGCAGGAGATGAAAAAAATGCTGCGAGCCGCATCTTTGGAGTGGTGATATTCACCGCTCCTAAACCACTCCTGCCCATTGAAATCAATGGGGCATCGCGGCTATACCACGGCAATACCGCAGCTATAGCCGCGCTATGCGAGCGGTTTTAACCCTTTTTCGGATGCCAGCAGGGGGTAAAACCGCACTGCTAGCGGCCGAATACCGCCGCATAAACCACGGTAAAACAGCACTAAAAATAGCGCTGCTTTACCGCCGACGGCCCCACCGCCCCAGTGTGAACGGGGCCGGGGGTTTGGCACCACAGAGACATGGAATAGAATACCGGCATTGGGGAAAGGAACTAGATTGTAATTTCAGCTTACATTTCACAGCTTTTAGGTTTCTTGAGAGTGCATTCCAATTTTTGATATGTAGATCTGCAACAGCATTCCATGCAGCTTTTTTTTTCAGTCTGTTGGAGTACCAGCTATTTTTCTTGTCCCATAGCTCTGGGTGCCTCCGCATAGTGTCTATAAATTCCTCTGGCTCTTCACTGCCAGAGGGTCTTTCTGCTATGGCTGCTTCTGCTGGCTGCATCTCAGTTTGCTCTTCCATTTTTGCTCAGGCTCTCTGTCTGGTCTCCTCTGACTTGTCTCCTCTCCCCTTTTCAACAGGATTTCCAGGTTTCCCAGACTACTCCACTTTACTGCGGTCATGTGACATTCCCCACAGCTTCTGGATAGTTTTAAGGCGTTTTTACAGCGGTATTACCGCGGTTTTACCGCGGTTTTACAGCGTTAGCCATTAATTTCAATTGGACTAGGCGTTTTTACAGCGTTTTTACAGCGCTATTTTATGCGCCCCGAAGATGCTCCAAAAAAGCTGTTTGCAGGATTTTTTCCAATGCACAGCCAGCGCAACGCCTCAGTGTGAAAGGGTACACTGAGATACATGGGGGGCGTTTTTCATGCGGTTTTTAGGCGGTAATTTTAGCGCAAAAACGCTGTAAAAACGCCTCAGTGTGAAAGGGGCCTTACTCAAATTTCCACCCAAGTTAAACGAGAAAGGCGGGCCGATATAGAATGTCTAGAACAGGAATATTTTGCCTTAAGGGCTCAACACAAAAAGGATCCGTCCAAGGTTACCATAACCCAAATAGATAAAGTCCGACTGGATTTCAGCCTCGCACTCACATCGAAGGCCAAAAAATCCATCCGCTGGAGCGGACACAAATTTTACGCACAAGCAGACAAAATGGACCCTCTATTAGCAGCTAAACTCTCCCCTTGAATCCAGTTCCACACTATGCCCAAGATTAGAATAGCTGGTCAACGCCCCATGGCCAACCCAATCAAAATACTTGATGCTTTCCAGGGGTTCTGCTCACAACTATATCGTTCTCCCACTCAGACCGACATAGACTCATGGCTCCTAGATGGCCTCCCCATCCCATCCCTCAGCACCACACACAAAGACCTGATGGAATCTACCATTACAGAGGAGGAGGTGCTGGAGGTCATCAAAGACCTCAAAAAGGGGTCAACCCCGGGACCAGATGGCCTGTCCATCCCCTACTACCAGACCTTTGCGAGTACCCTAAAACCCCAATTGACTAAATTCTTCAACTCCAAAACCCAAGGTGACCCCTTAGATACCCATCTCAATACGGCATACATCACAGCTATACCCAAACCAGACGAAAATCATGCAGACGTTAGCAATTATTGCCCAATCTCCCTCATAAATAATGATTTGAAAAGTCTAACCAAAATCCTGGTGATCAGATTAGCCTCCTTCATCAGTCATTACATACATAAGAACCAAGTGGGATTCATCCCCGGTAGACAAGGCCCAGACCAAATCCGATGAGCAATTGATCTGGCCTCGTTCCTGCAATCTAATTGGGTGGACGGGGACAAAACAATAAGGGTTTCTCCTGTCACTAGACCTGCAGAAGGCCTTTGACACAGTGTCCTTGGAGGGACCATTGGGGCTTTGGGCAATGCTTCATGGGACTCTTACAGGCTCTATACTCGATCAGAAGCACTCATTCGACTTCAGGATCACTATTCCAAACCAATAGACATAATGAGAGGAACCAGACAAGGATGTCCACTCTCCCCACTCATATTTGCAAAGGCAATTGAAACCCTAGCAATTGCTATCCGATAAAACCCTAACATTAGAGGGGTGTCCTGTGGAGACCAGACCCATAAATGTGGATTGTTCGTGGAAGACATCCTTTTATTTCTCACTTCTCACCTCACATCCCTACTAGGGATGAGCTTTGAGTTCGAGTCAAACTCATGTTCGACTCGAACATTGGCTGTTCGCAAGTTCGCCGAACAGCTAACAATTTGGAGTGTTCGGGGCAAATTAGAATGCCGCGGAACACCCTTTAAAAGTTTATGGGAGAAATCAAAAGTGCTAATTTTAAAGGCTTATATGCAAGGTATTGTCATAAAAAGTGTTTGGGGACCCGGGTCCTGCCCCAGGGGACATGGATCAATGCAAAAAAAGTTTTAAAAATGGCCGTTTTTTCAGGAGCAGTGATTTTAATAATGCTTAAAGTCAAACAATAAAAGTGTAATATCCCTTTAAATTTCATAGCTGGGGGGTGTCTATAGTATTCCTGTAAAGGGGCGCATGTTTCCCGTGTTTAGAACAGTCTGACAACAAAATTACATTTCGAAGGAAAAAAGCCATTTAAAACTACTCGCGGCTATTGCATTGCCGGTCCGACAATACACATAGAAGTTCATTGATAAAAACGGCATGGGAATTCCCCACAGGGGAACCCCGAACTAAAATTTAAAAAAAAAATGACGTGGGGGTCCCTCTAAATTCCATACCAGGCCCTTCAGGTCTGGTATGGATATAAAGGGGAACCCCTGCCAAAATTAAAAAAAAAAGACGTGGGGGTCCCCCTAAATTCCATACCAGACCCTTATCCGAGCACGCAACCTGGCAGGCAGCAGGAAAAGAGGGGGGGACGAGAGAGCGCCCCCCCTCCTGAACCGTACCAGGCCACATGCCCTCAACATTGGGAGGGTGCTTTGGGGTAGCCCCCCAAAACACCTTGTCCCCATGTTGATGAGGACAAGGGCCTCATCCCCACAACCCTGGCTGGTGGTTGTGGGGGTCTGTGGGCGGGGGGCTTATCGGAATCTGGAAGCCCCCTTTAACAACCCCCAGATCCCACCCCCCCGTGTGAAATGGTAAGGGGGTACAAAAGTACCCCTACCATTTCACAAAAAAACTGTCAAAAATGTTAAAAATGACAAGAGACAGTTTTTGACAATTCCTTTATTTAAATGCTTCTTCATTCTTCTATCTTCCTTCATTTTCTTCTTCTTCGTCTTCTGGTTCTTCTGGCTCTTCTGGTTCGTCCTCCAGCGTTCTCGTCCAGCATCTCCTCCGCGGCGTCTTCTATCTTCTTCTCCTCGGGCCGCTCCGCACCTATGGCATGGGGGGAGGCTCCCGCTCTTCTTTTCATCTTCTTCTCTTCTTCATCTTCTTCTTTTCTTCTATTCTTCTCTTCTTCTCTTCTTCTTCTTCTTTGAAAGTAAAACATTTTTTTCACCTTAATGCATAGAATGCATCAAGGTGAAAAACGGCGAGGGTTTACAACCCCTTTAACCACTTCAGCCCCGGAAGGATTTACCCCCTTCCTGACCAGAGCACTTTTTACAATTTGGCACTGCATCACTTTAACTGCTAATTGTGCGGTCATGCAATGCTGTACCCAAACAAAATTTGTGTCCTTTTCTTCCCACAAAGAGAGCTTTCTTTTGATAGTACTTGATAACCTCTGCAATTTTTATTTTTTGTGCTATAAAGGAAAAAGACCGAAAATTTTGAAAAAAAATGATATTTTCTACTTTTTGTTATAAAAAAAATCCAATAAACTCAATTTTAGTCATACATTTAGGCCAAAATGTATTCGGCCACATGTCTTTGGTAAAAAAAAGTGTCAATAAGCGTATATTTATTGGTTTGCGCAAAAGTTATAGTGTCTACAAACTAGGGTACATTTTCTGGAATTTACACAGCTTTTAGTTTATGACTGCCTATGTAATTTCTTGAGGTGCTAAAATGGCAGGGCAATACAAGACCCCCCCCAAATGACCCCATTTTGGAAAGTCGACATCCCAAGAAAATTGCTGGGGCATGTTGAGCCCAAGTGATTGAATAATGACAAAAAAAAAGTTACAAAAGTTTTCACTAAATGATATATTGCTCACACAGGCCAGGGACATATGTGGAATTGCACCCCAAAATACATTTAGCTGCTTCTCCTGAGTATGGAGATACCACATGTGTGGGACTTTTTGGGAGCCTAGACGCGTACGGGGCCCCGAAAACCAAGCACCGCCTTCAGGATTTCTAAGGGCGTAAATTTTTGATTTCACTCCTTACTATCTATCACAGTTTTGAAGGCCATAAAATGCCAAGATGGCACAAACCCCCCCCAAATGACCCCATTTTGGAAAGTAGACACCCCAAGCTATTTGCTGAGAGGCATGTTGAATCCATGAAATATTTTATATTTTGCCACAATTTGCAGGAAAATAACAAACTTTTTTTTGCACAAAGTTGTCACTAAATTATATATTGCTCACACAGGCCATGGGCATATGTGGAATTGCACCCCAAAATATATTCTGCTGATTCTCCTGAGTACAGGGATACCACATGTGTGGGACTTTTTGGGAGCCTAGCCGCGTACGGGGCCCCCGAAAACCAAGCACCGCCTTCAGGATTTCTAAGGGTGTAAAGTTTTGATTTCACTCCTCACTACCTATCACAGTTTTGAAGGCCATAAAATGCCCAGATGGCACAACCCCCCCCCCCAAATGACCCCATTTTGGAAAGTAGACACCCCAAGCTACTTGCTGAGAGGAATGTTGAGTCCATGGATTATTTTATATTTTGACACAAGTTGCGGGAAAGTGACAATTTTTTTTTTTTTTGGAACAAAGTTGTCACTAAATGATATATTGCTCAAACATGCCATGGGCATATGTGGAATTACACCCCAAAATACATTCTGCTGCTTCTCCTGAGTATGGGGATACCACATGTGTGGAACTTTTTGGGAGCCTAGCTGCATACGGGGCCCCGAAAACCAATCACCGCCTTCAGGATTTCTAAGGGCGTAAATTTTTGATTCACTCCTCACTACCTATCACAGTTTCGAAGGCCATAAAAGGTCAAGATAGCACAACCCCCCCCAAATGACCCCATTTTGGAAAGTAGACACCCCAAGCTATTTGCTGAGAGGCATGGTGAGTATTTTGCAGCTCCGGATTATTTTTGAAAATGAAGAAAGACAAGAAAAAATTTTTTTTTTCTTTTTTCAATTTTCAAAACTTTGTGACAAAAAGTGAGGTCTGCAAAATACTCACTATACCTCTCAGCAAATAGCTTGGGGTGTCTACTTTCCAAAATAGGGTCATTTGGGGGATTTTGTGCCACCTGGGCATTCCATGGCCTCCGAAACTGTGATAGGCAGTGAAGAGTGAAATAAAAAATGTACGCCCTTAGAAATCCTGAAGGCGGTGCTTGGTTTTCGGGGGGTCCCGTATGCGGCTAGGCTCCCAAAAAGTCTCACACATGTGGTATCCCCGTACTCAGGAGAAGCAACAGAATGTATTTTGGGGTGTAATTTCGCATATTCCCATGGCATGTTTGAGCAATATATCATTTAGTGACAACTTTGTGCAAAAAAAAAAAAAAAAATTTTCTTTTTTCTGCAACTTGTGTCACAATATAAAATATTCCATGGACTCGACATGCCTCTCAGCAAATAGCTTGGGGTGTCTACTTTCCAAAATGGGGTCATTTGGGGGGTTTTGAACTGTCCTGGCATTTTATGCACAACATTTAGAAGTTTATGTCACACATCACCCACTCTTCTAACCACTTGAAGACAAAGCCCTTTCTGACACTTTTTGTTTACATGAAAAGAAAAAACATACTATATTGCCCAAATGTTTGATGAAATAAAAAAGATGATCTTAGGCCGAGTACATGGATACCAAACATGACATGCTTTAAAATTGCGCACAAACGTGCAGTGGCGACAAACTAAATACATTTTTAAAAGCCTTTAAAAGCCTTTACAGGTTACCACTTTAGATTTACAGAGGAGGTCTACTGCTAAAATTACTGCCCTCGATCTGACCTTTGCGGTGATACCTCACATGCATAGTGCAATTGCTGTTTACATTTGACGCCAGACCGACGCTTGCGTTCGCCTTTGCGCAAGAGCAGGGGGGGACAGGGGTGCTTTTTTTTTTTTTTTTTTTTTTTTTTGCTTTTTTTATCTTATTTTTAAACTGTTCCTTTAATTTTTTTTTAATCATTTTTATTGTTATCTCAGGAAATGTAAATATCCCCTATGATAGCAATAGGTAGTGACAGGTACTCTTTTTTGAAAAAATGGGGGTCTATTAGACCCTAGATCTCTCCTCTGCCCTCAAAGCATCTGACCACACCAAGATCGGTGTGATAAAAAGCTTTCCCAATTTCCCAATGGCACTGTTTACATCCGGCGAAATCTAAGTCATGAAATGCTCGTAGCTTCCAGTTTCTTAGGCCATAGAGATGTTTGGAGCCACTCTGGTCTCTGATCAGCTCTATGGTCAGCTGGCTGAATCACCGGCTGCATTCTCAGGTTCCCTGTTGGGACAGGAGAGCCAGAGAAAAACGTGGAAGACGGTGGGGGGTGTCATTCCCTCCCACTGCTTGCAAAAGCAGTCTAGAGCCTAATTAGCCACTAGGATTGCTTTTACATGAAAGCCGACCGCTGGCTGAAAAGAATGATACCAAGATGATACCTAAACCTGCAGGCATCATTCTGGTATAAGCACTCAAAGTCCAGCAACATACCAATACGTTGCTGGTCCTTGTTGGGCATATATTGTAAACTTTTTTTTCATGCAGCCTGTGGGCTGAACGAAAAAATAGATTGATCAGTGGTTATGCCCACCATTAGAATACCTCCCTTCATCCACCCACTTCTAACGATGGGCATACATGGACCGTATATATGCCGAGGCATGGGGGCATCCTCCCGCAAAAGTTGGGAGCAAATCGCTCCTCCGCCCTCTGCTGCCCCCATGCTTCGGCATATATGCTGAAGTATGTAACTGTGGTGGTGAAATCACCTCCGACAGCGCTGAAGTCACGGCTTTATGTATCGTGGGAGCAAACGCTGTTGCTGTCAAGGTAAATAAATCTGCGCTGCAACTGAATGGCTTACCTGCTAAGCAAATGATGGTTAACAATAAAACAAAGTAACATTACAGTATAACAGTAAGACTTACCATACCTGCAAAGCAAATACAAAAGAAAATAGCAAAAAATAAAACATTTAACGCAACCTGTGCCTAAAATATATATATGCCTAAGCATGGGGGCATCCTCCCTCAAAAGGTAGGAGCAAATCGCTCCTCCACCCAATGCTGCCCCCACGCTTCGGCATATATGCTGAAGTATGTAACTGTAGTGGTGAAATCACCTCCGACAGCGCTGGAGTCACGGTTTTATGTATCGTGGGAGCAAACGCTGTTGCTGTCAAGATAAATAAATCCGCTCTGCAGCTGAATGGCGTACCTGAAAACAAAAAAATGGTTAATAAAACACAGTAAACAGTAAAGTATAAAAAAATTGCATATCTGAAAAGTAAACATGGTAAAACATAATAACAATAAAACATTGCAGAATAGAATACAGTAAAAAAGAGCAGAACAATAGAGAGAGAATAGAGAGAGAGAGAGAACAATAAAACGACAACTATTTTTGTTTTTTTTATTTTATATTTTTTTGTGTTTTTATTTTTTTTACTTTTTATTTTTTTTACACTTTTTTTGTAACTAATAACTTTTGTAACTGGTACCAGGTTCGGGTCTCTCAAAATGCGATGGCATCTTGGGAGACCCAGTGTCAGTGTGCCTAGTCTGTGCAGTGCTGTACCCTACGCTAATACTCAACTAGTGAATGGTAGCGTTCAAAACATTCACCAATGCAAAGACTAGGATTGTCAGGACAGGAGGGACAATAATACCGGGTGTCATGCCTATATCCGTGCTTGCTGCAGACATGACATCTTCTTTGGGGGGCTTGTTGGGTAGGGGTACTCGGGAGGACATACGGAAAATGCCTCTCATGCAGCCGGCTTACTGCATTTGGTTGGGGAAGGTGAGGTGGAGCACCGTCTGGAAACAGAAGGGTTCTGATGATCTCTTACTGGAATTTAAGGATGGATCCAGTCCATCCTGAAGCTCTGTATAGCACATGAGCATCTAGCAAAGCCAATTGAAATAAGTATACAGACACTTTTTTATACCAGCATCTGGCCTTACAGGCAATTAGGTACGCCGCCAACAACTGGTCGTTGAGGTCCACCCCTCCCATATTTTGGTTATATTCGTGGACACAGAGGGGTTTCTCCACAACACCAGTCACCGTAGTAATTTGGACCGTCGTGTCTACATGAAGGGAAGTAAGAACAAAAACATTCTTATTGTCCCTCCACTTCATAGCGAGCAAATTATTACACTGCAAGCAGGCTCTCTCCCCCAGCCTAAGACGGGAATCTACAAGCCGCTGGGGAAAGCCCTGGTGATTAGGTCGCATGGTGCCATATGCTCCAATCTGTTGATCAAAAAGGTGACTAAAAAGTGGCACGCTAGTGTAATAATTGTCCACACATAAATGGTACCCCTTTACGAATAAGAGTGACACCAAGTCCCACACTATCTTGCCAGCGCTTCCTATGTAGGCAGGGCAGTTTGTCGCTCTACGTGACTATCTTTGCCCTCATAAACCATAAAACTACATGTATAGCCTGTGGCCCTGTCACAGAGCTTATACATCTTGACCCCGTATCTGGTACGCTTGCTGGGAAGGTACTGTTTGAATGACAAGTGGCCAGAAAACTTAATCAAGGACTCATCAATGCAGACAACTTGATGGGGAGTAGGGATGAGCTTCGTGTTCGAGTCGAACCCATGTTTGACTCGAACATCGTCTGTTCGCCGAATTGCGAATGATATGGGCCGTTCGCGTCAAATTCGTGTGGCGCGTCACGGCCCATAATTCACTGCGGCATCACAGTGCATTGCTGGCTGATGATTGGCCAAGCATGCACTATGACCCGCATGCTTGGCCAATCACAGCGCCATCTGAACAGAGAGCAGTAATTGGCCAAAGCCAAGGAGGCTTTGGCTAATTATGGCTCAGGGGATTTAGTACTCGCCCCACACTATATAAGGCCGCCTGCACGGCGGCCCTGTGTAGTGTGTGTTCTGGCGTTGAAAGAGATAGACAGAGAGACAGTGTCATTTGATTTGAGTTAGATAGATTAGGCAGAACAGTCAGTTAGTTTAGCTGCACTTACAGTGTATTGTGTATATATATGCATCCCAGGTGTTGCATATATATATATACACACTGTATTCAGTTTAGCTAGATCCGTTCCTGTTATCTTCCTACTGACAGGCAGGCTTGTCTTGTTACAGTATTTACAGCTACCTGAAGAAAATTGCTGGTGTTCTTTTGATCCTATTACTACCACAGTCAGGCAGCTAGACTATTTACAGTTATTGCAGTGCGTCCTGCTCACAGTGTTCAGCTAGATCCATTCCTGTTATCTTCCTACTGACAGGCAGGCTTGTCTTGTTACAGTATATACAGCTACCTGAAGAAAATTACTGGTGTTCTTTTGATCCTATTAGTACCACAGTCAGGCAGCTAGACTATTTACAGTTAGTGCAGTGCGTCCTGCTCACAGTGTTCAGCTAGATCCATTCCTGTTATCTTCTTACTGACAGGCAGGCTTGTCTTGTTACAGTATATACAGCTACCTGAAGAAAATTACTGGTGTTCTTTTGATCCTATTAGTACCACAGTCAGGCAGCTAGACAATTTACATTTAGTGCAGTGCGTCCTGCTGACAGTGTTCAGCTAAACCTACAAGATAGTGGGGTGCGTCCTGCTCACAGTGTTCAGCTAAACCTACAAGTTAGTGTGGTGCGTCCACCTCACAGTGTTCAGCTAAACCTACAAGTTAGTGCGGTGCGTCCTGCTCACAGTTTTCAGCTAAAACTACAAATTAGTGGGGTGCGTCCTGCTCACAGTGTTCAGCTAAACCTACAAGTTAGTGGGATGCGTCCTGCTCACAGTGTTCAGCTAAACCTACAAGTTAGTGGGGTGCGTCCTGCTCACAGTGTTCAGCTAAACCTACAAGTTGGTGTAGTGAGACCTCTGCACAGTGTTAATCTAAAGCTACAAGTTAGTGCAGTGCGTCCTGCTCACAGTGTTCAGCTAGATCTGTTTCTGTTATCTTCTTACTGACAGGCAGGCTTGTCTTGTTACAGTATTTACAGCTACCTGAAGAAAATTGCTGGTGTTCTTTTGATCCTATTAGTACCACAGTCAGGCAACTAGACTATTTACAGTTAGTGCAGTGCGTCCTGCTCACAGTGTTCAGCTAAACCTACAAGTTGGTGTAGTGAGACCTCTGCACAGTATTCATCTAAAGCTACAAGTTAGTGCAGTGCGTCCTGCTCACAGTGTTCAGCTAAAACTACAAGTTAGTGCTGTGCGTCCTGCTCACAGTGTTCAGCTAAACCTACAAGTTGGTGTAGTGAGACCTCTGCACAGTGTTCATCTCAAGCTACAAGTTAGTGCTGTGCGTCCTGCTCACAGTGTTCAGCTAAAACTACAAGTTAGTGCTGTGCGTCCTGCTCACAGTGTTCAGCTAAAACTACAAGTTAGTGCTGTGCATCCTGCTCACAGTGTTCAGCTAAACCTACAAGTTGGTGTAGTGAGACCTCTGCACAGTGTTCATCTAAAGCTACAAGTTAGTGCAGTGTGTCCTGCTCACAGTGTTCAGCTAAAACTACAAATTAGTGCTGTGCGTCCTGCTCACAGTGTTCAGCTAAACCTACAAGTTGGTGTAGTGAGACCTCTGCACAGAGTTCATCTCAAGCTACAAGTTAGTGCTGTGCGTCCTGCTCACAGTGTTCAGCTAAAACTACAAGTTAGTGCTGTGCGTCCTGCTCACAGTGTTCAGCTAAAACTACAAGTTAGTGCTGTGCGTCCTGCTCACAGTGTTCAGCTAAACTTACAAGTTGGTGTAGTGAGACCTCTGCACAGTTTTCATCTAAAGCTACAAGTTAGTGCAGTGCGTCCTGCTCACAGTGTTCAGCTAAAACTACAAGTTAGTGCTGTGCGTCCTGCTCACAGTGTTCAGCTAAACCTACAAGTTGGTGTAGTGAGACCTCTGCACAGTGTTCATCTCAAGCTACAAGTTAGTGCAGTGCGTCCTGCTCACAGTGTTCAGCTAAAACTACAAGTTAGTGCTGTGCGTCCTGCTCACAGTGTTCAGCTAAAACTACAAGTTAGTGCTGTGCGTCCTGCTCACAGTGTTCAGCTAAACCTACAAGTTGGTGTAGTGAGACCTCTGCACAGTGTTCATCTAAAGCTACAAGTTAGTGCAGTGCGTCCTGCTCACAGTGTTCAGCTAGATCCGTTCCTGTTATCTTCTTACTGACAGGCAGGCTTGTCTTGTTACGGTATTTCCAGCTACCTGAATAAAATTGGTCAGTGTTATTTTGATCCTATTAGTACCACAGTCAGGCAGCTAGACTATTTACAGTTAGTGCAGTGCATCCTGCTCACAGTGTTCAGCTAAACCTACAAGTTGGTGGGGTGCGTCCTGCTCACAGTGTTCAGCTAAAACTACAAGTTAGTGTGGTGCGTCCACCTCACAGTGTTCAGCTAAACCTACAAGTTAGTGCGGTGCGTCCTGCTCACAGTGTTCAGCTAAACCTACAAGCTGGTGTAGTGAGACCTCTGCACAGTGTTCACCTAAAGCTACAAGTTAGTGCAGTGTGTCCTGCTCACAGTGTTCAGCTAAAACTACAAGTTAGTGCTTTGCGTCCTGCTCACAGTGTTCAGCTAAAAATACAAGTTAGTTCTGTGCGTCCTGCTCACAGTGTTCAGCTAAACCTACAAGTTGGTGTAGTGAGACCTCTGCACAGTGTTCATCTAAAGCTAGAAGTTAGTGCAGTGCGTCCTGCTCACAGTGTTCAGCTAAAACTACAAGTTAGTGCTGTGCGTCCTGCTCACAGTGTTTAGCTAAAACTACAAGTTAGTGTGGTGCGTCCACCTCACAGTGTTCAGCTAAACCTACAAGTTATTTTTTGCGAGCTCTGCACAGTGTTCACCTAAAGCTACCTGTAGAAGGTTGGTGGTGTTTTCCTGATCGTATCACTACCGCAGGCAGCAAAAAAAGCTACGAGATAGTTTTTTGCGAGCTCTGCACAGTGTTCAGCTAAAGCTACCTGTAGAAGGTTGGTGGTGTTCTCATACTACAGGCAGGCAGTTGATTTTGCTAGCTGCAGTATCAGTACATATATGTGTATATATATATATATATATATATATATATATATATATATATATATCCCAGCTTAGTGCAGCTACAGGCCATTAGTATGTCTGGAAGGCCAAGAAGGAGAGGCAGACAGTCACAAGCCAATAAAAGAGGGCAAGCAGGCTCTGTGTCTAGTGCTGGTCGTGGAGACGGTGCATCCTCATCAGCACGTGGCCGTGGGACACGCTTGGCCTTTTTTTCGGCAGCTGGCCGTGTTGAGCTGCAACATGCGGAAGACTTGGTCGAGTGGATGACCAAGCCGTCCTCATCCTCCTCATCCTCTCTCACCCATGCCCAGGGTACTTTGTCTGGCAAAGCAGCGGCCTCTTCCCTCGGCTCAATGTCATCAGTGACTCCTTCCCTAGCCCCACCATGTCCTCCTGAGGAGTCCCTCGAACTGTTTGACCACAGTGTTGGGTACATGCTCCAGGAGGATGCCCAGTGTTTGGAAGGCTCTGATGATGATACTGAGCTCGATGAAGGCAGTAACATGAGCACGGACAGAGGGGGTGCCCAAGAAGGACAGCAATGTGGCAGTCATGCTCCCCCTGCTGCAGCATACTGCCAGGTTTGCTCCAGTGATGAGGAGGGAGGGGATGATGAGGTCACTGACTCAACGTGGGTGCCTGATAGGAGAGAGGAAGAAGAGGAGGCGGCACATCACCAACGAGGCAGGATGCCCTCCAGGGGCCAGCCTAAGGGCAGCACATTGACTGCATCACACCACAAAGCTCCACATGTGCAGGGCGCTGCAGTCTCTGCGCGTTATTCAAAAAGTTATTTGATGTGGGCCTTTTTTGAGATGAGTGCATCAGATCGCACCGCTGCTATTTGCAACATATGTCTCAAGCGTATCTCGCGTGGCCAAAACATCTCCCGCTTGGGTACCACATGCTTGACCAGACACATGTTGACCTGCCATGCAGTTCGTTGGCAAGCGTATCTAAAAGACCCACACCAAAGTACAAAAAGGACCTCTCCTTGCTCCTCATCAGCTGAGATCTCCAACCCCACTATACCTTCAGTCCTCTCTGAGAACTGCACTGAGAGGAATGAAGGTGTAGAATTAGGTGTGTCACAGCCAAGTACTTGTGGGCAATCTGCTTTTGGTACACCGACGTCAGATTGTACCAGGCAAATTTCCCTGCCCCAGCTGCTGCACCGCCGAAAGAAGTTTGCTCCCAGCCATCCACATGCGCAGCGGTTGAATGCTAGCTTGGCAAAATTACTAGCACTTCAACTGCTGCCTTTTCAGTTGGTAGACTCTGCCCCCTTCTGTGAGTTTGTGGAGTGTGCGGTTCCTCAGTGGCAGGTACCCAAATGCCACTTTTTGTCACGGAAGGCGATTCCGGCTTTCTACCGCCATGTGGAAGGCAATGTCCATGCCTCGCTGGACAGGGCGGTTAGCGGTAAAGTGCATATTACCGCTGACTCATGGTCCAGCAGGCATGGACAGGGATGTTACCTAAGTTTCACGGTGCATTGGGTGACTCTGCTGGCAGCTGGGAAGGATGCAGGACAAGGTGCAGTAGTGTTGGAGGTTGTTCCGCCACCACGCCTCCAAAATGCTAATGATTGTGACACACCTCTCTCCTCCACCCCCTCCTCTTCTTCTTCCTCCATGGCCTCTTCCTGTGCTTTGTCCTCGGAACCAGCGGTGCTCCGTAGCCGTTCAAGGGGCTACGCAAGTACGCAGGCCAAAAGATGCCATGCGGTGCTTGAGCTGGTGTGCTTGGGGGACAGGAGCCACACTGGGGCAGAGGTTCTGTCAGCTCTGCAGGGGCAGGTTCAGAGGTGGTTGACGCCACGCCAACTTAAGGCAGGAATGGTGGTTTGCGACAATGGCACCAACCTCCTCTCTGCCCTCCGACAGGGACAAATGACCCATGTGCCCTGTTTGGCTCACATCCTTAACTTGGTGGTGCAGCGGTTCTTGGGCAGGTACCCGGGCTTACAGGATGTCCTGAGGCAGGCCAGGAAAGTCTGTGTGCATTTCTGCTGGTCATATAATGCCAGTGCTCGGCTGATGGACCTCCAAAAGGAGTTTAACCTGCCCAAGAACCGCCTAATCTGTGACATGCCCACCAGGTGGAACTCAACGTTGGCCATGCTGCAGCGGCTGCACATGCAGCAGAGGGCCATCAATGAGTACCTGTGCGACTATGGCACCAGGACAGGGTCAGGGGAGCTTGTTTTTTTTCCCCACGCCAGTGGGCCATGATCAGGGATGCATGCACTGTCCTGTCACCATTTGAGGAGGCCACGAGGATGGTGAGCAGTGACAGTGCATGCATCAGTGACACTGTCCCCCTTGTCCACCTGTTGGAGCACACACTGCGTGGAATAATGGACAGGGCACTTGAGGCAGAACAGAGGCAGGAAGAGGAGGACTTCCTTAGCTCTCAAGGCCCCCTTTATCCAGACAGTGTTCCTGCGTGCCCGCCGATCACACAGGAAGAGGACGAGGAGGAGGAGGAGGAGGAGGAAGATTGTGTCAGTATGAAGGTGGAGCCTGGCACTCAGCATCAGCAGCAGTCTTTAAGGGATCAGTCCCAAGAAACACATGGACTTGTACGTGGCTGGGAGGAGGTGGCTGCGGACCATGTCGTCCTTAGTGACCCAGAGGACTCCGGACCGAATGCCTCAGCAAACCTACGCTGCATGGCCTCCCTGATCCTGCAAAGCCTGTGTAAGGATCCTCGTATTCGTGGTATCAAGGAGAAGGACCAATACTGGCTGGCAACCCTCCTTGATCCACGTTACAAGGGTAAGGTTGCGGACCTTATCTTGCCATCGCAGAGGGAGCAGAGGATGAAACATCTTCGGGAGGCCTTGCAGAAAGGTCTGTGCAACGCGTTCCCAGAGACTGGGAGGTTACAAACTCCTGTTTCTGGACAATGTGTTGCTGAGGCTTCGGGCAGTCAAAGAAGGAGCGGTGGAGAAGGTGGCCGTCTGACCGATGCGTTCAGACAATTTTTTGGTCCTCAGCCCCAAGGTATGATCGGTTCCAGCAACCATCACCAGCGTCTGTTTTACATGGTGCAGGAATACCTAGGGGCAAGATCTGACTTGGACACCTTTCCCACCGAAAATCCTCTGGGGTACTGGGTCTTGAGGATGGATCACTGGCCAGAGCTTGCACAGTATGCAATTGAACTACTGGCCTGTCCTGCATCCAGCGTTCTTTCAGAACGCACATTTAGTGCTGCTGGAGACTTTGTAACCGATCACAGGGTGCGTCTGTCCACCGACTCGGTCGATCGACTGACCTTCATAAAAATGAATCAGTCTTGGATCACCACCAGCTACCAAGCACCTGATGCTGATGTAACCGAATAATTTTTTTTGAAATCTCAGATCCCTTCAAAGACTGCCTATACTGATGCTGAGTGACTATCCCTGAGAAATTATCCTCTTCGTCCTCAATCATCATGCTGATAGCTTGTAAGAACATTTTTGGTTCTGGGCGCCACCACCAGTGCCTAAGGGACAATTTTTCAGCCCCTGTTTAACAGGGGCGTGTAATTACAATTTTTGATGCAATACCTTGCAGCAGGGCTCGTTTCTGCGTTACAACTAGCGTATCTGTGAGGGGTTGCAGTGTTGTTGCACCAGTGCCTAAGGCCCAATTTTTCAGCCCTTGTTTAACAGGGGCATGTAATTACAATTTTTGATGCAATACTTTGCAGCAGGGCTCGTTTCTGCGTTACAACTAGAGTATCTGTGAGGGATTGCAGTGTTGTTGCACCAGCACCAGTGCCTAAGGCCCAATTTTTCAGCCCTTGTTTAACAGGGGCGTTTAATTACAATTTTTGATGCAATACTTTTCAACAGGGCTCATTTCAGCATTCCAACTAGAGTATCTGTGAGGGGTTGCAGTGTTGTGGCACCAGCACCAGTGCCTAAGGCCCAATTTTTCTGCCCGTTTAACAGGGGCGTGTAATTACAATTTTTGATGCAATACTTTGCAGCAGGGCTCATTTTAGCATTCCAACTAGAGTATCTGTGAGGGGTTGCAGTGTTGTGGCACCAGCACCAGTGCCTAAGGCCCATTTTTTCTGCCCATTTAACAGGGGCATGTAATTACAATTTTTGATGCAATACTTTGCAGCAGGGCTCATTTCAGCATTCCAACTAGAGAATCTGTGAGGGGTTGCAGTGTTGTGGCACCAGCACCAGTGCCTAAGGCCCAATTTTTCTGCCCCTGTTTAACAGGGGCGTGTAATTACAATTTTTGATGCAATACTTTGCAGCAGGGCTCGTTCCTGCGTTCCAACTAAAGTGTCTGTGAGGGGTTGCAGTGTTGTGGCACCAGTGCCTAAGGCCTAATTTTTCAGCCCCTGTTCAACAGGGGCATGTAATTACAATTCTTGATCTAATATTTCACAGCAGGGCCCATTTCTGCACCCACCAAGAGCGAGTGAGGACTTACAGTGTTTTGGCACCAGCACCACCACCACCACCACCAAAGGTCCAATTTTTCTGCCCCTGTTCAACAGGGGCATGTAATTACAATTCTTGATCTAATATTTCACAGCAGGGCCCTGTGAGGGCTTACAGTGTTGTGGCCACAACAACACCTAAGGCCCAAATTTCTGCTGATTATATAGGGCAGGCCCCTACTTTCAAACGTCTAACTTACAAACGACTCCTACTTGCAAACGGAAGGAGACAACAGGAAGTGAGATGAAATCTACCCCTAGGAAGGGAAATTCTCTCCTGTAAGAGTTAATATGGGAAAAACATTTCTCATTTCCACTGATGCTTTCCAATCCTTGTTCCACAAAAAAACCCAAATTTTCAAAAAACATTTGTCATTGGGACAAAAAGTGAGGTGAAATCTTCTGAAGAGGAGGAAAGACAGCAAAACAAATGTCACAGGGGTGATAACCCTTCCCTATGTTTTCCAAAAAGCTTAAAAAAGATTTTTTGGCTGGAGCTAAACACGTTAAAAATGTACCCGTTCAAAATTACAAACAGATTCTACTTAACAACAAACCTACAGTCCCTGTCTTGTTTGTACCGCCTGTATACCATTGTTCAGAGTATATAGGGCCTGGTGGCCCCACACCTTTCCTTATTTTAATTTGGGTGCGGGGTTTAAGACCCAAAGGGCCTGGTAATGGACTGGGGGGTACCCATGCTGTTTGTCTCACTGATTTTCATCCATATTGCCAGGACCGGACATTACATTAAACCCGCAAGCAGTTTTAAATGAGATTTTTTTCCTTTAAAAATGACATTTGGTGCAGGGACTGTTCTAAACAAGAGAAACACGCGCCACTTTACAGGCATACTATAGACACCCCCCAGGTACGATATTTAAAGGAATATTTCACTTTTTTTTTTTTTACTTTAAGCATCATTAAAATTACTGCTCCCGAAAAACGTCCGTTTTTAAAAGTTTTTTTTGCATTGATACATGTCCCCTGGGGTAGGACCCGAGTCCCCAAACCCTTTTTAGGACAATACCATGCAAATTAGCCTTTAAAATGAGCACTTTTGATTTCGAACGTTCGAGTCCCATAGACGTCAATGGGGTTCTAACGTTCGTGCGAATTTTCGGTCCGTTCGCAGGTTCTGGTGCGAACCGAACCGGGGGGGGTGTTCGGCTCATCCCTAATGGGGAGTAAACAAGTCTGCAAAACGTTGGTTGAAGTGGTTTACGAGGGGCCGAATTTTGTAGAGCCGATCGTATTCAGGGTCTCCACGAGGATGACAGAATTCATTGTTGTTGAAGTGCATGAACTACAAAATCTGCTCGTATCGTGCCCTGGTCATGGAGGCAGAGAACAAGGGCATATGGTGAATTGGGTCAGTGGACCAATATGACCGCAACTCACTCTTTTTAGTTATGCCCATGTTGAGGGAAAGGCCCAGAAAGATCTTAAATTCGGAGACCGTAATTGGTCTCCAATCTCTGGCAAGGGAGGACTGGGGAATAGTGGCAATGTATTGACCAGCGTACAAATTTCTTTGGTCCACAATAGATCTATAGATATCTTCGGTGAAAAACAGCGAATAAAAATCCAGTGATGAAAAATCAACTGTTTACAACTGAATGCTGGGTTGGCCAGTGAATGGGGGAAGTACGGGTGCTGCAGAAGTGGTGGGCTCCCAATTCGGATTGGCGAATGCAGCAGGAAGGGCACTATGGGCACGACGGGCCTGTGTTCGTCTTCTTGGTGGCAGCGGGACACTGCTTGTGCTTGCCACCTCGCCAGCTTGAACTGCACTTATGGGACTCGCCACGTCACCAAGTGTTACTGCAGTGCTGGATGTACGACCAGGGTGTACTAGGCCGTTGGTGCTTGCCAGTTCACCAGAAGGAATAGCGGTGCTAGTACTGCTCTGTTCCATACGAGAGACCTGCGGTTCTTGCACATCAAGGACAGAAGAAGAAGTTCGGGGTCTGGTACGCCTGACCTTTGCAGGGACCACAACTCCGTCATCAGAGCTATCTGTCATGGAGCCACTGTCCTCTACAGGATCGTATCCTGAGCCTGAATCTGACAGATGAGTGACTTCCTCTTCACTGTCTGTCATGCTCAGAAATGTGTAGGCCTCTTCACTAGTGTACATTTGATTTGCCATTTTGGGCTCTAAATTTAGTGGTACACTAGTGAGACTCACGGGCAAAAAAGTTCCTGACTGTTAGCGACTGTATAAAAATGCTACCAACAAAAACTGTTAGCGATCGCAGGGATCAGGCCTGACTCTGCGAACGCTGCAGTTATGTGTGTTTAGTGTTTTGTAAGTGACAGTGATCGATCGATACTGCACTTGGGTGGGCTGTGTTTTTGGGGACCCTAAACTGCTGGGGACGCTAGTATAGATCTGATCGGATCAGATATTGATCCGTTTAGATACTATACCACTAAGGGAGGTGTATGGTGCGTGCATGGGTGTTAGCGGTACTGCCGCTAACTTGACGCTGCCTGGGGTGACGCAGACCTTATCTGACCCTAAAACTTCACTTATATCACCGCCGGGCGATTAGGGGGTTAAACCTTTATAAGGTAATAAACGGCGGGTGCCCTGAAACTATAATAAACAAACTAACTAACCAGCGTCACCCATAACAGTTATACGGTGATCACTGGTGAAAGGGTTAACTAGGGGGCAATCAGGGGGTTAAAACCTTTATTAGGTAGTATATGGGGGTCCCTGTCGCTATAAAACACTGACGGCAAACCTATATACTTACTTCCCTAACTAGCGTCACCTGTGTCACTAATACAGCGATCAGAAAAACGATCGCTTACAGACAATGGCTAAGGGGGGGTGATCAAGGGGTTGACCTTTATTAGGGGGGGTTAGGGGGGTATCCTAGACATAAAAGGGGCTACCACTAACTGCCCTACCACTTATAACTGTCACAAACTGACACCAATGCAAAAAAAAAAAACAACTGCTATTGGTGTCACTGTGACAGGGGGTACAGGGAGGTGATCGGGGGGTGATGGGGGTTGAAATGTGTGCCTAGAGTGTTCTATTGTACGTGTAGTGTTTGGTGCACTTACTTGATGTCTTCTCTCCTCGGCGCCGGAACGAAAAGACCGGCTCGAGGAGAGATGACATCACTTCCTCTGCCGCTGTTTACATTACAGCAGCAGAGGAAGAACGTCATTCGCTGGGAGTGATCGTAAGGGGGTGGCCACGAATGGATGGCCTCCCCCTCACCTCTGATCGCTCCGGGACAGAAGCCGACCTCCTCGGGCACCAGGGGGAGGCAAGTAACGTACCCATGCGTTAGTGTCATGAACCGGTGTGACCAGATTGTGTGGACTGCCAACAGGAAACCAAAACGCATGTAAAGTGAAATAAGAATGTTTATTAAAGATAAGTGATATAAATAAACAAACACCCCAAATATAAATAGTGCTCAACCAACCGACAGAAACCCACAAACAACAGATAATATATACAGCAAGGGGCAATACCGGAATCACAGATGTCAGCCAGGCCAAGGTCATACACAGCAGGTCAGCAGGAACAAGGGATATACCAGAAACATAAACGTAGCCAAGCCAAGGTCATACACAGGAGATCAGCAACTGAACAAGGGCAGGTTGGGAAAGGGAGATAAAGGATGGGATAGGATACAGGCTCAGGAACAGGTTCAGGGTCCGATACAGGTTTACAGGATAGCAGGATAACAGGTCAGGGCGCAAGGAAGAAAGATACCAAGGCAAGCCTATGAGGGCTTGCCGGGTATTTATAAGGCTGTGGTAATTGACCTCATGTCACAGCTGATCGCAGAGTGTGCTGTTTGCTCCACACTGCCAGAGTGCACCCGCTGGTGGACACCGGTACTACGGCCCAAGGATGCAACAGTGCCACCAGCAGGAGAGACCTCTTACTGCAGGTCCCAGGTGTTGGAAGACACCCGCTGGTGGACACTGGTACTGCGATCCAAGAGGCCGATAGCGCCACCAACGGGTAAACCCTCTCATGACAGTACCCCCCCTAAAGGAGCGGCCTCCGGACGCTCTAACAAGGTGCAATTGTCCAAAGTTCATGGCCTCCAACCGAACAGATGAGGGCACATCAGGCTGGGCATCGGGTACATCAAACTGGACAGTGGGTACGTCTGAGAAGACAGCGGGCACATCCGAGCAGGCAGCGGGCACATCCGAGCAGGCAGCGGGCACATCCGAGCAGGCAGTGGGCACATCCGAGATGACAGCGGGCACATCCGAGATGACAGCGGGCAGGAACATACCAAGCTGGGCAGCGGGCACTTCGAGCTGGGCAGCAGGCGTATCAGGCTGGGCAGCAGGCACGGGCACTTCGAGCTTGGCAGCAGGCACTTCAAGCTGGGCAGCAGGCACATCAGGCTGGGCAGCGGGCATGGGCACTTCGAGCTGGGCAGCAGGCACATCAGGCTGGGCAGCGGGCATGGGCACTTCGAGCTTGGCAATAGGCACATCAGGCTGGGCAGCGGGCATGGGCACTTCGAGCTGGGCAGCAGGCACATCAGGCTGGGCAGCAGACATGGACACTTCGAGCTGGGCAGCAGGCACATCAGGCTGGGCAGCAGGCATGGGCACTTCGAGCTGGGCAGCAGGCACATCAGGCTGGGCAGCAGACATGGGCACTTCGAGCTGGGCATCAGGCTGGGCAGCGGGCACGGGCACTTCAAGCTTAGCAGCAGGCACTTTGAGCTGGGCAGCAGGCACATCAGGCTGGGCAGCGGGCATGTGATCTTCGAGCTGGGCAGCAGGCACATCAGGCTGGGAAGCTGGCACATCAGTCTGGGAAGCTGGCACATCAGTCTGGGAAGCTGGCACTGAGAGATCAGGCTGGAAGGCAGGCACAGGGACAATAGACTGGGAAGCTGGCACATAGGACTGGGAAGCTGGCACATCAGACTGGGAAGCTGGCACATCAGACTGGGAAGCTGGCACATCAGACTGGGAAGCTGGCACATCAAACTGGGAAGCTGGCACATCAGACTGGGAAGCTGGCACATCAGACTGGGAGGCAATCTTCAAGACATCAGGCTGGAAGGCAAGCTGCAAGACATCAGGCTGGGAAGCTGGCACATCAAACTGGGAAGCTGGCACATCAGACTGGGAAGCTGGCACATCAGACTGGGAAGCTGGCACATCAGACTGGGAAGCTGGCACATCAGACTGGGAAGCAATCTTCAAGACATCAGGCTGGAAGGCAAGCTGCAAGACATCAGGCTGGGAAGCTGGCACATCAAACTGGGAAGCTGGCACATCAGACTGGGAAGCTGGCACATCAGACTGGGAAGCTGGCACATCAGACTGGGAAGCTGGCACATCAGACTGGGAAGCAATCTTCAAGACATCAGGCTGGAAGGCAAGCTGCAAGACATCAGGCTGGGAAGCTGGCACATCAAACTGGGAAGCTGGCACATCAGATTGGGAAGCTGGCACATCAGACTGGGAAGCTGGCACATCAGACTGGGAAGCTGGCACATCAGACTGAAAGGCAGGCACATCAGGCTGGTAGGCAGGCATCAAGACATCAGGCTGGGAAGCTGGCACATCAGACTGGGAAGCTGGCACATCAGACAGGGAAGCTGGCACATCAAACTGGGAAGCTGGCACATCAAACTGGGAAGCTGGCACATCAGACTGGTAGGTAGGCATCAAGACATCAGGCTGGAAGGCAAGCTTCAAGACATCAGGCTGGGAGGCTGGCACATCAAACTGGGAAGCTGGCACGTCAGACTGGGAAGCTGGCATGTCAGACTGGGAAGCTGGCACGTCAGACTGGGAAGCTGGCATGGGCACTTCGAGCTGGGCAGCAGGCACATCAGGCTGGGCAGCGGGCATGGGCACTTCGAGCTTGGCAATAGGCACATCAGGCTGGGCAGCGGGCATGGGCACTTCGAGCTGGGCAGCAGGCACATCAGGCTGGGCAGCAGGCATGGGCACTTCGAGCTGGGCAGCAGGCACATCAGGCTGGGCAGCAGGCATGAGCACTTCGAGCTGGGCATCAGGCACATCAGGCTGGGCAGCAGGCATGGGCACTTCGAGCTGGGCATCAGGCGCATCAGGCTGGGCAGTGGGCACGGGCACTTCAAGCTTGGCAGCAGGCACTTCGAGCTGGGCAGCAGGCACATCAGGCTGGGCAGCGGGGATGTGATCTTCGAGCTGGGCAGCAGGCACATCAGGCTGGGAAGCTGGCACATCAGTCTGGGAAGCTGGCACATCAGTCTGGGAAGCTGGCACTGAGAGATCAGGCTGGAAGGCAGGCACAGGGACGATAGACTGGGAAGCTGGCACGTCAGACTGGGAAGCTGGCACATCAGACTGGGAAGCTGGCACGTCAGACTGGGAAGCTGGCACGTCAGACTGGGAAGCTGGAACATCAGACTGGGAAGCTGGAACATCAGACTGGGAAGCTGGAACATCAGGCTGGGAAGCTGGCACAGCAAACTGGGAAGCTGGCACAGCAAACTGGGAAGCTGGCACATCAAACTGGGAAGCTGGCACATCAAACTGGGAAGCTGGCACATCAAACTGGGAAGCTGGCACATCAGGCTGGGAAGCTGGAACATCAGACTGGGAAGCTGGAACATCAGACTGAGAAGCTGGAACATCAGACTGAGAAGCTGGAACATCAGACTGATAGGCAGGCATCAAGACATCAGACTGGAAAGCCGGCACATCAGACTGGAAAGTGGGAGCAGGTTGGGTTACTGGCAGGATTGTGTGAGTGGGGAAGAACTTCCGTTTCTTCTTTGGCTTAACTGCTGGAGATCTGTAGGTGGCTGTAGGACTGTAGACAGGAGGTGAGGCATACTGAAAGGAAGGGCTGGGATATGGCAAGGAAGGGGGAACAGCAGCCAGAGGGAGTTCTTGTGGGGAAGTTGCAGGTATTAGAGAAGAGGCAGGTGGGTTAAAGGCAGGATAGGTGCAGGAAGTAGAAACAGGGCATTGATACTTGGTGGGGAGCAGGGTATATTGGACTGCAGCTGAGGTTGCCAGGGGTGATGGGAGAAAGGACATCTGAGCAGGTAGGTATTTAGTAGCAGGTCTGGTTTGTGGAGAGCTGACAGAAGCTGGGCATAACAGGTCTAACCATGCCTGAAGTACAGGTAGCACAAAAGTGGCCTCACATTCCCCCTGTCTGACCAGCGACTGCACTTCATCTATACAATCCTTCAACAACTGTTTGGGACAAACCGAATAATGCTCAAAAAAGGATGCAGAGTCATCCTCCAACAGCCATACTAAGGACGCAATCTGGTTAATGCTGAAGGGGGGAGAAAAGTCATCATGGCCCTCTGGAATACAAGGCAGAGCCAGCTCTGTACACATTCCAATCAAAGGCTGAACATCCTCAAACCGTATACTGCCCTGATCGACCACAGAGTGAGCTAAACGGATAATCTCCAGCAGCTGATCACTGGACCACCCTTTCAATGTCTGGCGGAGATATTCAGAACTCTCTGTTGCCAGCAGAGCATAATAAGCAATTATATCTGAATTCATCCCAGTAATGTGCAACAGAACCGAGATGGTTCCCTTGTGCAGCCACTTCTGGTCAGAGATGGCCTTGGTATACTGTCATGAACCGGTGTGACCAGATTGTGTGGACTGCAAAGAGGAAACCAAAACGCATGTAAAGTGAAATAAGAATGTTTATTAAAGATAAGTGATATAAATAAACAAACACCCCAAATATAAATAGTGCTCAACCAACCGACAGAAATCCACAAACAACAGATAATATATACAGCAAGGGGCAATACCAGAATCACAGATGTCAGCCAGGCCAGGGTCATACACAGCAGGTCAGCAGGAACAAGGGATATACCAGAAACATAAACGTAGCCAAGCCAAGGTCATACACAGGAGATCAGCAACTGAACAAGGGCAGGTTGGGAAAGGGAGATAAAGGATGGGATAGGATACAGGCTCAGGAACAGGTTCAGGGTCCGATATAGGTTTACAGGATAGCAGGATAACAGGTCAGGGCGCAAGGAAGAAAGATACCAAGGCAAGCCTATGAGGGCTTGCCGGGTATTTATAAGGCTGTGGTAATTGACCTCATGTCACAGCTGATCGCAGAGTGTGCTGTTTGCTCCACACTGCTGGAGTGCACCCGCTGGTGGACACCGGTACTACGGCCCAAGGATGCAACAGTGCCACCAGCAGGAGAGACCTCTTACTGCAGGTCCCAGGTGTTGGAAGACACCCGCTGGTGGACACTGGTACTGCGATCCAAGAGGCCGATAGCGCCACCAACGGGTAAACCCTCTCATGACAGTTAGTTTGCCTGCCCGTGCCATTCTGCCACAGTATATCTGCGTGAGGCGGTCGGCAAGTGGTTAAAGCATGATGGACAGCACAGTGATTATGCTGTGTCATTTACCCCTCTCTATGTTCTAAAAAACCTGGAATAAAACAATAAAATGTTAAAAAAAAAAAAAAAGAGCTAGAGCAGTATTTCAAAATAAACGATACCGAAGATATTTCACAAGCTACTTTGTGGGAAGCCCTTAATGCTTATATAAGAGGCATTATGATCGCGTTAGGAGCAGAAAGAAAAAAGAAAGAAAAAGGGATAACCCGAAATATTACAGGCGGTCATCTTAAAAAGGGAGGCATTAAAAGATCTAATAGAACAGGACACCCGAACGGTCTATAATAGAATTAAGAAAGAGAGGTATCAATGGGGCAATAAAACCGAGAAGCTTCTGGACAAGATATTAAAAAAAGAAAAAAAATCAGTTAACTACATAGATAAAATACAAACCAGCCAGTGGGAAATGGTATATACAAACAGCAGAAATAGCAAAGGTATTCCAGAATTATTGTGGAGAACTGTACTCGATTAACCAAAAGGAGTCTCCAAAAGGGGAAAAAGAGAGGTCAGAAAAAATAAAAGTATATCTAAAAGAAATAGGCCTAAACAAGATCTCGGAACCAAAACTGAGCATGCTAGAGAACCCCATTGCTGAAGAAGAAATTAATAAGACCTTAAAAAACTCACCCGCAGGGAAAAGCCCAGGATCAGACGGGCTCACAACACTTTTCTATAAAAAAAGGCAAGGACATTCTTATCCCCAAAATGTGTGCATATATGAATGGAAGGCCGCAATTACAGTTATCCCCACAGCAGGAAAAGATCCCTCAATATGTTCTAGCTATAGACCTATCTCACTGCTAAATGCAGACACAAAACTATTCACCAAGATATTGGCAAATAGAATGAAAACGGTGATGAGAGACTTAGTACATGCAGACCAGGTGGGATTCACCCCAGGAAGAGAAAGTAGAGACAATGGAATTAGAACGTTCTTAGCAGTGCAGAAAATGAAAGAAAGTAAATCCCCAGGATTGCTGCTCTCAATATATGCTGAAAAAGCTTTTGACAGAGTAGACTGGAGATTTATGCAGAACACATTAGAGGAAATGGGTTTGGGCCCACTGATGACACAACGGATCGAAGCATTATACAATCAGCCTACAGCAAGGGTAAAGGTAAACGGGACAGTCTCCAAATCCTTTGAGATATACAACGGGACGAGACAGGGGTGTCCTCTGTCTCCCCTGTTGTTCATTCTGGAATTGGAACCGCTTTTGGCTGGGATCATACAGAACCCAGATATAAAAGGGGGTAAAGATAGAGTCCGAAGAACACAAACTGGTGGCATACTGGGGGTGGAGCTAGCCGGAGACCGCGATGGCCACACAGCAACGGAGCTCCGGCTACAGCAGGCACAAAATGGCTCATCCCGGGCAATCCAGCCACTAAATCAACATCCCATAGAGGCGTTCTAGACTGCGGGCACCAGGGGAACATAATCCCAGACGCAAGGCAGAGGGGAACTGTCCCCAGAAACTCACATAGTTCTTCTCCATGGGGCCTAAACAAAATGGCACCGGCTCATCATCCACCCCGGCCTCTGGACTCTCTCATCGTTCATCTCAAAAGGGGAAACTGCAAAAAAAGGAGCAGCCCTCCTAAAGGTACACACCTTTCACCAGCTACACCATCCTCTGGAAGGCCAGAAAAGGCAAGATTTAGGATGGATGTAGCGGATGAAGAAAATGAGGTGAGCTTTCTCCATGATTCAGGGGATGACACTAGGGAGTTTCCAGACTCCATAGACCAGTTCCACACTAATAATCAGCTTGTTCTAGACACAGTACTCAAAGAAATTCTGGTCTCACTAAGAAGCTCACTACACTCACATATGGTATTCTGTGTGCATAAATTTAGCATGGACTTACAATCGGTCTCAGATAGAACGACTTATGTAGAGAACAAAATGGGGGAATATGCATCCACAATCAATGCTCTGGTTGATGCTAACGAAAGTAATGAGGAAGACATTGAGGGAATTAAGGCTAAAATAACAGACATGGAGGACAGCTCTAGAAAGAATAATGTCAAGATTAGAGGTATTCCGGAATCTGTCCTGCAACAAGATCTGCGAAAATATGTCTCCCAGCTTTTCACCACAGTTTTACCTGATATGTCTCCCCTTGATTTCACTGTGGATAGAATACATAGTCTCCCTAAACCCACTTACCTCTCTGCTACTGTACCTAGAGATGTCATATTGAGACTCCATTTTTATCATACCAAAGAAAAACGAATGGCAATGTCCCGCCAGAGAGAACAGATACCATCCCCTTACACAGACCTCAGTATACCCTCCAAAAATGCAGGAATCTAAACACCATTACCAAAGCCCTTACAAATCACAAGCTGAGTTACAAATGGGGTTTTCCAACAAAGCTGATCGTCACTAAAGACAGCACAGAGCTTGTGATGGATTTGGTGGCTAAAGGCATGGCCTTACTGAATACATGGGGCATTATCCCTGAACCGGCCACTCATCCATGTCAAAATAGCAATCACATCAACCCAAACTCTGAATGGCGTACAGTGAAGCAGAAGAACGCCCACTCTCATAATTGATCTGGAACCGGGTTATAGCTACACATGCAGTTGCCTGCTAGGGAGGCGCTTCCTCCGATCCGAACTGTTGTCTTATTTTGTTTGCTGGTTTGAAAGACCAGTTGTCTCCCTTCTAAATCTCTGAGTGACTATGTGTCACACCCGTCTACTCTTCCCTATTTGTTATTTGCCACTGTTTTGTTCAGTTACTGTTCCAATGTTTATTTTTTTTCTACTCTAACAGTCACAAGTGAAATTCCAAACACAGAGTTAACTAGGTCTACATCTGAGAGGACAAAATGGACTCCAGGACTCCACCAACCTCCACTCTTCTACTCGATAAAGGACACTCTGCCGCCAACAGTATGTGATCTACCTCAGCACCACGACACTCAGCACTACATCACTAATCCAACATGACGGTTAACTTTTTGACCATTAACGCCAAAGGCCTCAACCACCCGGCCAAACGAAGATCCCTGTGGAAGCCCTTCAACATAATTGTGACGTATTATGTGTTCAAGAGACGCATTTTCATAAGCAATCACCTCCTAAATGCATACGCCCCAAATTTCCTTTCATTTACACCGCTAACACAGAAGAAAAAAAGAAAAATGGGGTGCTGCTATGAGTGAGAGACACAGTAGCTTTCCGATCACAGGAGGTCATATGCGATCCGCAAGGTCGATTTCTGATTCTGATATGCGAAATTAACTCTAATACCTACACAGTAGCTAACATCTATGCGCCTAACACCAGACAAATAAGGTTTTTCCACAAGATAATGAGGAAAATACGCAAAGAACAGAAAGGTCTGTTAGTGCTATGTGGGGACTTCAATATTGCTCCAGACCCAACAATGGACTCTACCTCCAATCCCAAATGTAATCCGCCATCATTAAAGGCGGCATTAAGGTCTTATGAGTTGGACGATGCCTGGAGATGCATCAGCGCTAATGAACTGGATTATTCATTCTTTCCAAATAACCATAAGTTGTACAGTAAAATAGATCTGTTCTTAGTAGATAAATGGGTATTATTCAAATGTGAATCTGCAAAAATTAACACCATTACCTGGTCGGATCATGCATCGGTGAGACTGGTGGTGGATGACTCCTCCACTCACAGTCCTACCTTCGTATGGAGGGCCAACCCTAGGCTTTTCCAAGATGGCCTGAAAAGGGTATCAGATTGTTAAACAAATTGCAGAGTTCTTTGAGAATAACCAAAACTCGGTATCTAATCCCTTTACTGTATGGAATGCTCACAAGGCATTCATAAGAAGCATTAATCTCACAAATTGATAGACTCGAAAAACAAAACATGACACATACCTCCCAGACACTGATTGAGCAGCTAACACATCTCCACAACAAACTACAATTATTATTTCTGGAGGACTTTGAAAAGGCCTCCAGGAGACTCAAATTATCTTACTATACAAGTGGTAACAGAGCGGGGAAGCTGCTCGCTAACAAACTTAAAGGTCACAGATAAAAAATTATAATTCCCTTCATAATACACCCCACCACACACACAAAATAACACTGTCACGGCACGTCCCACACTCCGCTTGAGTGCTTCCGTCATATACCACTTCCTCCCAGTCTGTATACAGATATCCCAACCTCTCTGAGCACAAACAAGGCGACACTTGCTTGTTGCTACCAAGAACTCACTTTATTCAGAACCAGAATACAGTCTTATATACACAGGAGAAGATTACTCTAACAATACAAACGTAACCTAATTAACATGAGCTAATTATCTAATCCTTTATACAGCCTAGGTGACTGAGACATGACCTTTCGCCCAGACTTGTGGTCACTGAGCTTCACACAGTTATATCAACACAATAGCAGTCGTCCCGTCTCCTACATTGTATAGAGGACAATGTCATTAGCTCATTCAATTAACATAAACACAGGTTGATGACACCAGCATCTCCTCACAGGATGTGTCCCAACAGAATGAATCCATTGAAAATCCAGGGCCCATAATCAAAAGGCAACAGGCTTGCATACAGTCCTCTCCAACAGCCTCTGTTCTGGCTAGGTCTGTGACATTTCTCCCCTTTCGGCAGGAGACTAACACAGGAGGAGACCCCAGACGGGTTGACTCCGAAGTTAGTCCATAGTTCCAGTCCTCTACTGCCTGTACCCACACAGTACCCCAAACAAATTGTTCCAAACAGAGTATTGGAATCCTTTCTGCCGCTGGAGAGAAGACAGGGTGTCTGGGCTCACTCTGTCATGCTGTTGGGGATCGGGGCCCACTGCCCAGCATCCCTGGGGTATACAGGTGGAGACTGAAGTCCCATCCACCTTCACAGGAAATCCATCCTCTGTTAGTTGAGGGCAGAGTCCAGCAGTCCTCGGCCCTGTTGCCAGCCCTTCTGCTGGAAACCCCACACCATCTGCTCTGGCTACCTGTTGGGGAGGGAGGCCGACTGCCCCACCTCCCTGGAACTCTGTAGTTGTTGCAGGTGATGGCCAGAGGTTGGTAGCACTCTGCCCGGTTGCCGGTGCTTCAACTGGGGAAGTTCCCTGTAACTCCACAGATACTGCTGTTGGTGCGGGGCAGAGCACAGTGAAGTTTGGCCCCAATAGCAGCTCTTCTGCTGGAGGCTCATCAGGTTGTTCTTCCTCAGCAGAAAAATCTATTAAATCCCCTACCTCTATAACTGGTGACTGTGGATAGAGGTTCACTATCTCCTGTCCGTGGAACTCAGAAGATGCCATCAGTGCTGAGCAGAGCGCAATGAAGTTTGGCCCTAATCCCAACTCTTCTGCTGGGGGCTCACCCGATGGTTCTTCCTCAGCAGAAAAGTCTATCAAATCCCCTGTCTCTGCAACTGGTGTCTGGGGATGGAGGTTCACCATCTCCTGTCCATGGAACCCAGAAGATGTTATCAGTGCTGGGCAGAGGTTAGCAGAGCTCTGCCCTGTTGTCAGCACTTCAGCTTTGGGGATGGCAATCTCCAGATTTTCCACTGCAGATTCTCTGGCATGCTGCTGGACAGGCACATTCCTCCATCCAAGATCATCCCATGCAGAAACAGGATCATCAAGGTCAGTCAGCACTTGCTGCATCCGCCATAAGACCTCCGCCTCCATAGCTGTGGGGGCAGGTTGGCAAAAGCACACTATTGCTCTGCCACATTGCCGACTCTTCAGCCAGGATTTCAGGGTTGTCAGCTGGTATTTCCTGATAGTCCCAGGCAAAGGGAGCCCAGCACTGAGCAATGTCTAGCAGCCGTCTGTAGGCGATCTCTAGCTCCCATTCCTGAACGGCCAGAAACTCCAAATCTTCCTGTGCCCAGTGCACTTCCAAAATGTTCAGTAGCCCTTCTCTGAAATCCATGATTTCGTCCACCCGCCGCTCCAAATCACTCCCAAAGTTAGGGTCCCCTGTCAGCTTCACAAACAACAGTCCCAAGCCGCCGTAGCTTAAGCCTTCCGTTGGGCTGTCATCTGCTATCCAGGGACATGCTTGGGATACATGCCACCGGAGGGCTCTGTAGCTTTCATCCAGCTTTATCTCTGCCCAGACCAGCCTGCTTAATTCAGCTGTCTGCTTCTTGTGTGGTTTTTCTCCCAAAAACCGCACCCGCAGTCCGTACTGCGACCAGTACCTTTCCTCGATGGAGGGGAGAACTTTTCCCTGGTGTCGCTGCTCACGGGCTAGCGTTCCTTCCTTAGTTTGCAGCGAATAGAATCACACCATCCCAGCAGGACCTGCTCTGATACTGGTCCTCTGTGCTGTATCTGCATCTCTCGCAACCTCCTTCTGAATTCCTCATCCATGGCGGCTGGTATCTGTACCTCTCCTCTCCTGCTATCTGGAACTTGGATCCAGATGGAAGTTTGGATGTCCCAGACTGTAGGAAGCTTTCCCGCTGCTTGCCACCAATGTCACGGCACGTCCCACACTCCGCTTGAGTGCTTCTGTCATATACCACTTCCTCCCAGTCTGTATACAGATATCCCAACCTCTCTGAGCACAAACAAGGCAACACTTGCTTGTTGCTACCAAGAACTCACTTTATTCAGAACCAGAATACAGTCTTATATACACAGGAGAAGATTACTCTAACAATACAAACGTAACCTAATTAACATGAGCTAATTATCTAATCCTTTATACAGCCTAGGTGACTGAGACATGACCTTTCGCCCAGACTTGTGGTCACCGAGCTTCACACAGTTATATCAACACAATAGCAGTCGTCCCATCTCCTACATTGTATAGAGGACAATGTCATTAGCTCATTCAATTAACATAAACACAGGTTGATGACACCAGCATCTCCTCACAGGATGTGTCCCAACAGAATGAATCCATTGAAAATCCAGGGCCCATAATCAAAAGGCAACAGGCTTGCATACAGTCCTCTCCAACAGCCTCTGTTCTGGCTAGGTCTGTGACAAACACCATCCACAAAGCCATAACTGATGCCTTCAGCCAATACTACGGTTCACTATATAATATTAAAAACGACCCTACTGCCACAAAATATTTATGCTACTGCAACCCTACTGCCAAACAACCAACACCATTTTGGAACAAATTAAACTTCCCCAACTTACACATGAACATCTTGCGAGCCTAAATTCCCCTATCATTCCCCTAAATGTCTCCTATCATAGTATTACAAAACTTTCCAAGATATTCTAATCCCACACTTAGTGTGAATATACAGCTCCGCTACTGCCTCCTCCTCATTCCCCCAGAGATGTTAAAGGCCTTGATAGTGGCTCTGCCAAAACCGGGAAAGGAACCTGGTTCCCCACAAAATTTGAGGCCTTAAAATCATTGCTTAATAATGATATCAAGATATATAGTGGAGATGGGAAGTATTCAGAGCCCCTTAAATTTTTCACTCTTTGTTATATTGCAGCCATTTGCTAAAATCATTTAAGTTCATTTTTTTCCTCATTAATGTACACACAGCACCCCATATTGACAGAAAAACACAGAATTGTTGACATTTTTGCAGATTTATTAAAAAAGAAAAAGTTAAATATCACATGGTCCTAAGTATTCAGACCCTTTGCTCAGTATTTATTAGAAGCACTCTTTTGATCTAATACAGCCATGAGTCTTTTTGGGAAAGATGCAACAAGTTTTTCACACCTGGATTTGGGGATCCTCTGCCATTCCTCCTTGCAGATCCTCTCCAGGTTCTGTCAGGTTGGGTGGTAAACGTTGGTGGACAGCCATTTTTAGGTCTCTCCAGAGATCTTCAATTGGGTTTAAGGCACTGGCTGGGCCATTCAAGAACAGTCACGGAGTTGTTGTGAAGTCACTCCTTCGTTATTTTAGCTGTGTGCTTAGGGTCATTGTCTTGTTGGAAGGTAAACTTTTGGCCCAGTCTGAGGTCCTGAGCACTCTGGAGAAGGTTTTCATCCAGGATATCCCTGTACTTGACCACATTCATCTTTCCCTTGATTGCAACCAGTCGTCCTGTCCCTGCAGTTGAAAAACACCCCCACAGCATGATGCTGCCACCACCATGCTTCACTGTTGGGAATGTAATGGACAGGTGATGAGCAGTGCCTGGTTTTCTCCACATATACCGCTTAGAATTAAGGCCAAAAAGTTCTATCTTGGTCTCATCAGACCAGAGAATCTTATTCCTCACCATCTTGGAGTCCTTCAGGTGTTTTTAGCAAACTCCATGCAGACTTTCATGTGCCTTGCACTGAGGAGAGGCTTCTGTCGGGCCACTCTGCCATAAAGCCCCAACTGGTAGAGGGCTGCAGTGATGGTTGACTTTCTACAACTTTCTCCCATCTCTGGAGCTCAGCCACAGTGATCTTTGGGTTCTTCTTTACCTCTCTCACCAAGGCTCTTCTCCCCCGATAGCTCAATTTGGCCAGACGGCCAGCTCTAGGAAGGGTTCTGGTCGTCCCAAACATCTTTCATTTAAGGATTATGGAGGCCACTGTGCTCTTAGGAACCTTAAGTGCAGCAGAAATTTTTTTATAACATTGGCCAGATCTGTGCCCTGTCACAAGTCTGTCTCTGAGCTCTTCAGGCAGTTCCTTTGACCTCATGATTCTCATTTGCTCTGACATGCACTGTGAGCTGTAAGGTCTTATATAGACAGGTGTGTGGCTTTCCTAATCAAGTCCAATCAGTATAATCAAACACAGCTGGACTCAAATGAAGGTGCAGAACCATCTCAAGGATGATCAGAAGAAATGGACAGCACCTGAGTTAAATATATGAGTGTCACAGCAAAGGGTCTGAAGGGACCATGTGATATTTCAGTTTTACTTTTTGCTGGCGAGGATGTAAGGCACTTGGAACCATGGCCCACATATGGTGGACATGCCCTAAAATTAAAAAATACTGAACAGAGGTGCTGCAGATAATAAAGGAAATAACCAGCATAGATATAATAGAGGATACGTGGAGTGTTTGTTCCATGGGATTTATATACCAACTAAACAATATATGAGAACTCTGGTTCCCCAGTTATTAAACACAGCTAAAAATGTAATCCCCGACAGTGGCAGGAGCTCTAAAGCCCCACAATAAGGAGTTGGTGCAGTAAAATAAGCAAGATTAGTAAAATAAGTGAACTTGGAACATCTAAGGTTCAGTGGTGAGGTTGGAATGGAAGGTTTTGATACAAATGGAGAGTCTGGTCCACGTTTAAACAGACAATTAGATATGCTGAATTAACGGGAGTATAGTGGGCAAAAGGTTTGGAGTTAAGGTAGAAGTAGGGAAGAGGGAGGTCAGTAGAGAATAGGTTCGAGAGGAGGGGTAAGGATGGAAGGGAAGGGGGAGGAAAATAATTTTAGTATTTTTGTATCATTGTGTACTGTATTAAGTGCTGGCAAGAATTACATCTCAGTTTTTCTATAATATGATATAAAGAAAATCAATAAAGAAATGGAAAAAAAAAAACGGGTCTGTAATTCCCAGGGATGTATTTTGGCCCTTTTTTAAATATTGGTGCTACATTGGCTTTTCTCCAATCAGCTGGTACCATTCCAGTCAGTAGACTGTCAGTAAAAATTAGGAACAATGGTCTGGCAATTACTTGACTGAGTTTCCTAAGGACCCTTGGGTGCAAGCCACCTGGTCCCAGTGACTTATTAACCACTTGCCGCCCGCCATATAGCAGAATGATGGCGGCAAAGTGGTTTCAATAACCTGACTGGGCGTCATATGACATCCTCAGGATTTAAGCCGCTGCGTGCCCCTGGGGGTGCGCATCGCGGCGATCATTGTTGCGGTGTGTCAGTCTGACACACCGCACCTCCGATCTAGATAAAGAGTCTCTGATGAAGACTCTTTACCACGTGATCAGCCGTGTCCAATCATGGCTGATCACGATGTAAATAGGAAGAGCCGGTGATCGGCTTTTCCTCACTCGCGTCTGACAGACGCGAGTAGATGAGAGCCGATCGGCTGCTCTCCTGACGGGGGGGTCTGTGCTGATTTTTTATCAGCACAGGCCCCCTTGGATCCCACCCAGGACCACCATCATGCTGCCCAGGACCACCAGGATGGCCATCCACACTGGACCACCAGGTATGTCCCCCCTAGACCCCCAGGGAAATAATAATTTGTGCCGAGGCAGCTGCCTATCAATGCACAGGCAGCTGCCAATCAGTGCCCATTCCAATGCCTACCACTGCCAGTGCCACCAGGGATGCCTATCAGTGCCTCATATCAGTGCCGCGTATCAGTGCCCATTAGTGCCACGTATCAATGCCCATCAGTGCCGTCTATCAGTGCCCAGGAGAGCCGCCTATCAGTGCCCAGCAGTGCCACCTATCAGTGCCACCCATAAGAACCCATCTTTACAGCCTTTCAGTGCACATCAGTGCCGCCTATCAATGCCCATCAGTTCTGCATATCAGTGCCACCCATCAGTGCCTCCTACCAGTGCCCATCAGTGTCGCATATCAGTGCCCATCGCTCATTGGTTCCACCTCATCGGTGCCGCCTTATCAGTGCCTGTCAGTGCCGCCTTATCAGTGCCCATCAGTGAAAGAGAAAGCTTACTTATTTACAAAATTTTATAACAGAAACAAAAGCAAAACTTTTATATTTTTCAAAATTTTCGGTACTTTTTTATTTGTTTAGCAAAAAATAAAAACCGCAGAGGTGATCAAATACCACCAAAAGAAAGCTCTATTTGTGGGAAATGATAAAAATTTAGTTTGGGTACAGTGATGGATGACTGCGCAATTGTCATTCAAAATGCGATAGCACTGAAAGCTGAAAATTGGTCTGGGCAGAAAGGTGTATAAGTGCCCTGTATTGAAGTGGTTAATGTTAAGTTTTCCGAGTCTATTTCTAAGTCTGTCCTCTGTTAGCCATGAGGGTGCTTTCTGAGATGTGTCATGAGGATAAACACCGCGGTTTTGGTTACTGAAGCCCTCCGATTCCTTTGTGAAGACTGAGAAGAAGAATGAATTCAATACCTTCGCCATCTCTCCAGCCTTAGTAACCTGATTTCCCTTATCATTCTTTATGGGGCCAATATGGTCTGTCCCCCCTCTTTTACTGTTTATATACTTAAAGAATTTTGGGGGATTTTTTTTGCTCTCCTCTCCTATGTGTCTTTTGTGTTCTATCTTAGCCGCCCTAATTGCACCCTTACATTTCTTGTTGCATTCTTTGTAAAGTCTGAATGCTGATGATGATCCCTCAGCCTTGTATTTCTTGAAGGCCTTTTCCTTTGCTTTTATTTGCATTTTTACATTGGAGTTAAGCCATCCAGGACTTTTGTTCGCTCTTTTAAATTTATTTCCCAATGGGATGAACTGGCTAATCCCTTTGTTTAATATGCTCTTAAAGCAAACCCATCTCTCCTCCGTATTCTTTGTTTCTAAGATTTTATCCCAATTTATATCTTCTAGCAAGGTTCGTGGTTTAGGGAAGTTGGCTCTTTTGAAATTCAGCGTCTTTGTATTCCCCTTATGTTTCCTATTTGTGTGATTTATACTGAAGCTAATTGACCTGCGATTGCTGTTTCCTAAATTGCCCCTTATTTCCACATCCATGAAAAGGTCTGCATTGTAGACATGTGCATTCGTTTTCGTCCGAATGCATTTTCGTCCAAATTTCAGGTATTTTCATTATCGTTTTAACAAACGATAACGAAAGTGCAGAATCCGAAAAATGAAAGATCCGACATAAACAAATGCTTTATTTTCATTTTCGTTGCTACAACAGTTCGATATAGATAGGAGATTCGACATGATGATGACAATAACAATCTGTGTCCATCAAACCTGTGGTCGAATGTGCCTAACCTTAATGCCCCGTACACACGGTCGGATTTTCCGATGGACAATGTCCGATCGGAGCGTGTTGTCGGAAATTCCGACCGTGTGTGGGCTCCATCGGACATTTTCCATCGGATTTTCCGACACACAAAGTTGGACAGCAGGAGATAAAATTTTCCGACAACAAAATCCGATCGCGTCAATTCCGACCGTGTGTGGCCTGTTCCGACGCACGAAGTGCCACGCATGCTCAGAAGAAATTCCGACACGGGACAGCTCGTTCTGGTAAACTTAGCGTTCGCGATGGATACAGTACTTTCGTCACGCTGCAATGTTCAAAATGGTTTAATACAGCGCACTCTCTTCTTCTTTATAATGTGACAAGAATTAAGTAGTTTTGATGCTCATATTCACACACACTTCTCACAAACTTCTTTCGTTACTATTTATCGGGATTCCCTCAATATATTTTGATTTCTCACATCTGACAACATATTTTTTTTTTTTTTTTTTACTTTAATGTAGATTCTTTTTTTGTGTTTCTCTTTTTTAATTTTGTTTTTTGGTGATTTTGATTTGTACTCCCGAAAATGTTTGTGTGTTTTTTGTGACAAGTTCCCACAACACCATTGATATGTTGTTCTATTTAATCTGTAGGAGATTTTTTTTGGCTGTTGTTGTCCCTTGTTAATTTCACATTGTACTTTAGAAATGTACCTCAATTGTCACCAACAAACTGTCCTTTTTGGATGAAAACACACACAGGAGAGTAGAATTTACCTAAAAAAATTTTATTAAGGGGTCACAACTATAAACAAAGAGGAAGGCAACGCTGGAGAAACTGCAGAAGTGGGTGAAGCCTTGGACCCCCAGGGCAGACATCAATTATTTAAAAGCAAAATTGGTGGCCTGAGGAGTCCTTATCTAAGGGAGGGCAGTCTGGTCCAGAAGTCCCAGAGATCCGGAAAGCAGCAGATGACATCTGTGTCCCCAGGCTGTGGTCATACGAGAGACTGCATCTTCCGTCAGACCAGACTGAACCCAGGGTCATCACTCTTTGGTCTTCCTTCCAGCCTTTGGCTGTGGTGGTGGAGTTGTGGCAGCAGGAGGAGGAGGAGGAGGATCGTCGATCTCAATGACATCCGTCTTGTGTGTCAGTTCCCCACTCTCCCCCTTACGTAGGACTTTATAAATCAGGTCCTCAGAGATCTTGCGTTGGCCCTCCTGCATGCCCTGCAATTTGGTGGCAGCCATGCAGGCAAAGGCCTCTTCAGGACTGGGGAAGGCTCTGAGGGACGCCGAAGCCTCCTCGATCAGCCTGTATGCTGAATCCTGCACAGGACTGGGAGTGGCCTTCCTGGCTCGTTTATGTGGCAGGCGGAGGGGAGGAACCTGAGACTCAGTCAGGCTGCGACTTGTCCCAGGCTTCTCTTGGCTACCACTTAGCCCCGCCTCCTCCTGGCTGACACTAATCCCCGCCTCCTCCTGGCTGACACTAATCCCCGCCTCCTCCTGGCTGCCACATTCCACAGCCTCCTCCTGGCTGAGGTCTTCCTGTGTATGAAAAAGGGACATAGTTTTAGTATTTTTTACATCAATCACACACAATTTTCACCTCCTGACTGCTGCAAATTGAATGTTAACAAATATAACAGACTATCCTTCTGAGCCCAGCATTTTGCATTCTTGTCCCAATTTTGGGTGCCCACTACTGTCTATTGATATGTCAAACACTTTTTTTAATCAGCAATTAATGATCAATAATAACATCTAGTAAACATCATTTATTTATTGCCCAGAAATCTGTAGAAGAATGCTATACCTGGCTCCAGCTGGGCTCCTCCACTTCTTCCTGGCTGGAAGGCCCAGGTTGGACATCAGAAGCCTCAGCTGGTATGGAAGGAAGCGTGGAAGGAAGAGTAGAGAGGGATTCCCTGACTTCAGTGTGGTCTGACAGAAATCGCAGTCTCTCGTAGTACCACAGCCTGGGGACATAAACGTCATCTGCTGCAGCTCCGGACCTCTGGGAATCTGTGACCTTCTTGTGCTCCCTAAGATAAGTGCTCCTCAGGCCACCAATTTTAGCTTTTAAATAAGGGATGGTTGCTGTGGGGACCACCGGCTTCACCAACTCCAGCAGTTTCTCCAGCGCTGCCTGCCTCTTTTGTTTATGGTTATAGTGGGGGTGTCTCACTTGCCACAGACAGGGCAGCTCCCTGTACTTGTCAATGAACAGGGGCAGGAAATTGTGGTCGTTGAACCCATCCATTTTCTCTGCAAGACACAACACAAGACAAACCCTAATGTCAGGCCAAACTCCCCTAATCTTGTTACAATATAGGCTTCCATTTCGAAGCAGTATAGGCCCAAGTTTAGATCTTACCTTCGTTATCATGATCGGCGTCTCCGATGCTCCTTCCTCCGCTCACAGATCGTACGTAAGACGCGCGCGTTACGATTTATACACACTGCGCATGCGTATAACTCCGCCCGCCCCTGACGTTCTTTCTATTCTATTCCCCACCCCTTTTCGTTCGGCACAGTGGAGGAAGAGCACATGGCGGATAGACAGCAGGATCGTGCTAATTACAGCAACGAGGAGGAGGAGGAGGAGGAAAGGCCGGAGCCTGAAACGTCCCGATCCAGAAGGAGATTAAAGGACTCAAACATGTCCTTTGGGGAGATGTTGGAGATGGTGGACATCCTGAAGAAGGCCGACTATGATGGAAAGTATGGGCCTTACCCCAACCCCAATATCCGAAAGGCCAAGATCATGGCGAAAGTGGTCAGGAGTCTGCACCGGAAATTCGGGGTACGACGATCAAAAGATCAGCTCAGGAAGCGGTGGTTGGACCTGAAATTACGAGAACATGAGCAGTACAGAAAGATCCGGAGAGTGCTGCAAAAAAGTAAGTAGTTGTGCTGTGTTCCTATTTTTTTGGTGTTTATTACGTTCGTGCTGCTCCATGTGCTTTAAGGAACTGTTGTACAGTTTAAAATGTCAACTTTCATGTTCATGGGCACATTATTCGTTCGGACCACACATTTTTGTTTCGGACGATAAAATACCATTGTTTAGGCCATATGCATTTGGCCACCATTTTGACGCCCTATACTTGTCTTCAAAGAATTGGGTTGTGTAGATGGCTTTTTTACTAGAATGAAATGCAAACTAGATTGTGTGTAAGGAGAGGACACTCAGCAGCTGTTTTCACATCTGGACACTGGAGCACTAGTGTGGGACACCAGAACACCATTTTTATTAGGGGGCCACACAGGTGCTCCAGTGTATACTATAGGGGGGTCTCTATCTGTGAAGCTTGTACAAAACAGGTAAAGTATTGCAGCTTGACAAAGGACACTAAAAAAGCTACATCTTGGAACTCGGCTAAAATAGATCATTGTACCCCACTTCCAAGCAATGTTTCATCTTTATAGTTCTGACATTAAATATCTGTGTGCTAATTATACCATTTTTGTTTTACATAGGGGAGAAAAGACTCGGAGGACACCCTTCATCCGAGGAGACCAGAGCCCCCCCCCCCTGGAAGAAGGGGAAATCCCCCCAACACAAGATGAGCAGGAGGAAGAAGACGTGGTGGAACTAGTCACCACAACAGGTGAGTGTCTGCGACCACAGGCTCAGATAAGAGATGGATGGCGGCATATTTTTTAAACCTAATTTATTTTGGGTTTCCTCTCTTTTTAGGTGATCGTGAGGTTGTGGATGAAGATCCTTTCACATCAGAAAGTGCCCAGATCCTGATCGGGGAGATCATGGGGTGTAATTTACAATTGGAAAACATCAAGCAAAACATCAATGATGTTATTCCAAAATATAAAAACATCTTTGATGTTTTGGGGCGAGTTTAAAACCCCTCCAAATCACTTTCTTCTTTTGTGTGTTACAATGTGCTAAATGTTTTTGTGATTTTTCCCAAAGCCAAATTTGGAGGATGCACACAGTGTGCCAACATGTGCTATCTGCCATCACAGGAGATCAATGGACGCATTTTGGGGGTGCAACCCCTTCCTCAATAATAAAGTAGCGGTGAGGAAGGGCTTTCTCCCCCAAAACACGTCCCTTGATCCCCCCTGATGGCAGATAGCACATGTTGACATTGTGAAATTTGTGTGCATCTTCCAAATTTGGCTTTTCCTGGGGTGATTTCCCCCCATCTGAACGCAATATCAAACACAGTTCCTAAATACTCATGTCTGATATTGCCTTCAAGTTCTACCAAATGTGAACTTTGTAAGATCAAGATTTGTGTCTTTCTTGTTGGTTTTACACAGGCCTGTTTTCTATAAAATGCATTTTGATTTTGGATAATGACACCACAAAAATTGGTATACAACAAACATGTTGGTTTGTCAGAAAAACCTTTGGTAAATGCACATGTGATTGTGCAGGTATTAAAAAGATTGTTCATCAAGAATGTGTGGATTATTGTCTCAACACTACAACACTTTTGGGGTGATGTAATTGTTGTTTTATGAGAAAATGGGGGTTATTTCCTAAGGGCAAATCCACTTTGCGCTACAAGTGCAGTTTCAGTGCAGTTGCAAGTGCACTTGTAGTGAAAAGTGTCTTTGCATTTAGTAAATAACAGCCAACAGTGCTTTGTATAAGGTTACACAATCACGACATTTTCTGCACTCCACACATTTCTGTCAGGGTCAGCTCAAACAAACACAAGCAGTAAATGTCCACAAAGAAGAGCCTGGGGGGAGATGCCTGTTGAGAACTTGAGGTCCTGCAGGCTTCTCCCTGTGGCCAAATACCGCAAGGTAGCGACCAACCTCTGCTCCGGAGTGATGGCTTGCCTCATGCAGGTATCCTGCCTGCTGATATAGGGGGTCAGCGAAGCCAACAAACTGTGAAACACGGGGTCCGTCATCCTGAGAAAGTTCCTGAAATCATCAGGATTATTCTCACGGATCTCACAGAGCAAAGGCATATGACAGAACTGGTCACGCTGAAGCAACCAATTCTTGGTCCATGAACTTCTCCCCACCCTGTTCATGGACTGGACTTGTGTCAAGGTCAGGACCCCAACACCAAGCCCCCGCACAGCACGAACTCTACGAGGAGTACGCATATGAAACATGGCTAGAAAACGGTCGGCTGCTCAGAACGAAGTAACAGAACGCACTGAAGAACAGCAAGGCCTGTGAAGAGCGACCTGAAAAACAGCAACGAGCAGGCAAGATCACACAGAAAACTCCGATACGAACTGACTGCACGCACTGAAGAGCAGATACAAACCCACAAGCACAAACTGAACGGCAAAAAATGATCTGAAAGCCACGAGTCTGAAAAAGCGCGAATCGTCTCTCACCAAACTTTTACTAACACGAGATTAGCAAAAGGAGCCCAAAGGGTGCCGCGCTTGGTTCTGAACCGGCCTTTTCTAGTCTCGTCGTACGTGGTGTACGTGACCACGTGGTTGTCGAACGGAAATTCTGACAACTTTGTGCGACCGTGTGTAGGCAAAACAAGTTTGAGCCAACATCCGTCGGAAAAAATCCTAGGATTGTACGCCCTATAACTCTATTACGCCCTATAACTCTATTATTCCAAGATTATTCTACATAGAGAGAAAAGATTCGACATAGAGAGAAAAGATTCTACGTAAAGGAGAAAAGATTCAACGTAGGGGAAAACAGGTAAATAAAAATAATGATGATGATGAATCTTTTTGGCTGATTGTAACCAAAGAGGAGGAGCAGTAAAATAGCTAGAACTAAGTACACACGTACTTTGGCTTATGGTGTCTGTTGAAAGTTCTAAGAAGATTAGACGGAGCAGGCAAACTATATGGCGTCCTACAGTTTAGCTGCTCCGTCGAATCTTCTTTGAACATTCGACAGACACCATAAGCCTTCAATGACAGATTCGACCTTAATTTGGATTTTTGGACGAATGCAATTTTTAACGAAAAATGAAATAAATAAAAACGAATTTCGGGAGTAACTAAATAAATTTGTTTTCCGGATGAAAACGAAATTCCGAAACAAAATATTTCAGTGTGAGCATGTCTACTGCATTGTTGGTAATCAGTAGGTCTAGTAACGCTTTGTTTCTATTTGGTGCGTCTACCATCTTACCCATGAAATTGTCCTGCAAGACATTTAGGAACTGGCGAGACTTAGACAAATGCGCGGTTCCTTCCACCCAGTCTATGTCTGGATAATTAAAATCCCCCTTTATGATGACACTTCCCATCCTTGTTACATGATCACGTAGTTGTTAGGCAAACTATCGTGGCACTGAAAACTGACAAATTACCAGATAATAAGGGTTATACACAAATAATAACTCAATTGGTTGAGGCCTTTGAGCATTTATTACAAAATTCCGTTATGTATAAACACAAATTAGTGTAATTGAGAGTTTTGTCCAGTGAAAATTATATTCCCTGACATGCAGCAACATCAGTCTTCAATGGTAAAAAATGCGGGGGTGCTTTGAAAGAGGCTCCCCTAAAAATTGTCTCTCCCTTCTGAAAACACCAGTGAAGGCAAAAGAGGAGGCTTATTAACCATCTATCTGCGCCCAATGAGATGGTCACTCCCTCCCTGATGAACTAGTTTTAAGGGTCAAAAACTGTCTGTTTATTTACACCTTACTTTTTTGAAGGAATAGTATCTGGGGGTCCCCTTATAATTAAAGGGGGGCTTCCAGATATCGATAATTGACCCTTGTCAACATTGGTGCTGAGTCAAACTGCCCTGGCAGGGCCACTGATAAGGGGGTACCATTGTCCCTCCTGTAGGGGGCTTGGGCACACAGGGGGGCCTGAATAACAGGGAGAAACCAAATATGGGCAGGACAGGGATGAGGAATGGTGTGGTGGGGGGCAATTACAGGAAAAATGCCTTGTGTGGCTCTCTGCAGCAGCTGAAAGCCAGTTCCCCCCACTCTCTCTCCCATCAGCTGCTACAGGGAGAGACACATAGGCATGGGCCAAACACCCCCCGGTTCGGTTTGCGTTAGAACTCTCAAACATCCCGAAAGTTTGGAGATGAATAATGATCCCCATTCGAGTCTTTGGAACCTGAACTGGAAGAATCAAAAGTGCCCATTTTGAGGGTTTAAATGCAAGTTATTGGGCATTCAAAAAGAATGGGGTCTGGGTACTGCCCTGGAGGACATGTATCAATGAAAAAAAATTGTAGAAAACATAATTTTTAAAATGAGCAGCGTTTTACTGATGCTTAAAGTGAAAGAAAAAATCCTTTAAACATAGTGCCTGGGGGTCCCCCTAGTCTGCCTGTAAAGTGGCTCATCTGTACCATGTATGGAACCTGCCTCAGAACTACATTTATAAAGGCAAAAAATTGCCATTTTCCCTGCAAGCTTTCTAGACACACAAAAAAATTGTAGAAAACATAATTTTTAAAATGAGCAGGGTTTTACTGATGCTTAAAGTGAAAGAAAAAATCCTTTAAACATAGTGCCTGGGGGTCGCCCTAGTCTGCCTGTAAAGTGGCTCATCTGTACCGTGTATGGAACCTGCCTCAGAACTACATTTATAAAGGCAAAAAATTGCCATTTTCCCTGCAAGCTTTCTAGACACACTAGATGAAGCACTGCATGGCATGTTTTAGCCTGACTCATTGAATAGCCCATTGAATGCTTAGGGGGTACTTGTGGGGAGGAGGAGGGAGGAGGAGGAAAATCTTGCATCATCACCACTAGCTGTATGGAGATGTGGCGACACAACAAGCTGCAGCACTGAGCCCTATCCTGCATCCTTCAGAGTTGCAAGCAGAATTACCCAGTGTGCTATGAACAAAATAGATTGTCCCTGAGCAAAACAACCCTCTTCAGGCTCTTCAATAAAGAAGACGTGGATGAACATGGCTGTATGAGTCTTACTTTTATATGGTTATATGTTCTGTCAATGACCAGTCTAATAGCCTCTCCAGGCAAATCAGCCTCTTCAGATTCTCCAAAGGGCAAGATGTAAAGGAACATGACTGTGTGAATCTTGCTTTGATTAAGCAACAAGAGATGAGGATGATGATACCAAACAGGTTGTCTTATTTATTAACCAAGTGGCCAATACACTCAAAGGAGTTATTCCCACTTACCCTGTGAAGGGGTTAAATTCTCTGGCAAGGAGCATTTTTATAGCTATCCCAAGCAAAACATCCCTTTTCTGACTCTATAAGAGGAATACACGGATGGGCATGACAGTATGTATCCCAATGGCTCAAGCAGCCAGGGAAAAGATGACACCTAATAGGATGTCACATTCAATACACACATTGTCAATACACTCTAAAGGAGTGGTTTCTGCTCACCCTTTATCTGCTCTGGCAATGAGAAGCTGCCTAGCCATACCAGGTGAAACAGCCCATTTTCCACCATCCGGATGGACATGACTGCATAAATACTGCTTTGTTCAAGCAACCATGGATAAGACATCTAACAGATTGTTACATGAGGCTAATATGCTCTAAAGAAGTGTTTCCACTCACCCTGTGAAAGGGCTACCCTTTCTATCAGTGAGCAGTCTCCTAGCCTTCCAGGCTATTCATCTTCCTCGGGCTCTTCCAAAAAGAGACAGGTTTCCATGACTTTGTTACTCGTTTATTATATTTAAGATTTAATATCTCAAAGATATAATGTGGGTTAAATGAGAGTTCCCTGACCAAGAGTGAAAGCTTTAACACAATAACAACATTTATTGGTAAGTAGTTCAAAGTTTCTCTAATACACAACTATCTATCTATAGTCTACACCAAGGAAGAAAATATTAGGTTAAAATAAGAGAATTACATGAAGGAATACAAAGTATATTCCTTAAAACATTAATCTACAAACATATATAGTTACAAGTAAAGGGCTTGACCTTTCCCATAATTACCTGTTTCTCACCAAGGTTCCATTCTGATGGCTGTTCTCCCAGAAAGAGAACGTTTCCTCCCATCTAGTCTGTGTATATCAATACAGGCTGATGCCTCATTGGTTGGCATAGCGTGACTTCTGATTGGTTAGCTTTCCTATACTTTGCATAAGTCAGCCCCCTTTAATGCAAATCCTTGTGAGCCAGAGATTGACTTGAATTTTCCCAGGAATTTAAGTATTGGCCTCCCTTCATTGCATATCCCAGCATGGGATCCTTTGAAGTGAGTATGTGTAAAACAATGAGGTTTGAATCCCATTGTTTGTACGCAAAAGCCTGGACACCATCTTGTCTGGTCTTCTCACAGATATGTGTGAAGTTACTATCTTCCGGCCTGCATAGATACAAGCTAAATGATATATATATTCCTAATTACAATATTTTACTGCTATGGATGGAGATTTTACATAAACTCATAAGGCAACAGATGGCCCCTTGTGGCCAGTTGAGAATATGAGACTCAGCCACACCTCAAATAATGGTTTATGTGTAATCTCCCTTAATATTTGGAACTTTTGGCTTTGCCTTCTGAAACAAAAAAAAAAAACTCTTGGTTAAAAAAAAACTTTTAAACTCTCCATCTCTACAGTCCACATTTCTGGATCCCAGTATCGGTAGTCATTACTTGTTCTGGATGTCATAAGTCCATAATAAAAATCATAAGAGACAGCACCAAAACAAAACAAGAAGGAAAAAAAACATGATCCTTGTTCTCAACAGTCCAATAATAACAGTACAAAAGTCCATAAGGTGAATCTGGTCCTGTTGCCCTTGCTTCTGTGACAGCCTTCCTTGGTGATTCCAATTGGATACAGCATACAGTAACGGCCTGGGGACCAGCTTTCCTGGCTTTCTAAGATTATACTTTATTAATATGGACAAAGGTAGAGAAAGAAACACAAGTACATTTAAGACATATGCAATTAATGGTTGTCTGGTAAGTCTGATCAGTAAGGACCTTTGATTGGAATTGCCATAGATATACTGCAACATAATAATGAGACCCCTTTCCCAGTGACATGTGTAACAATTTGAATGGTTATGCCCTTCAGCCAGGTCTCTGATTTCCATCCCCCATCTTTCTTCCTCCATTGTCATATGCCTGCAAGTAACTCTGCCGCACCGTCTGTGGAATACCACTGTGTGTGTGTATGACCCTTCAAGTGTCCAGGGGGATCTTTTTGCCATCGCAACTCACCACTAACTCCTTTTACTGAAATTGTGTTCAGTTATACCAATCCTGATGGGCTCAAACCTTGGCTGGTGCCACACATTTGTGCATATAGCTCTGTCCTTGACTACCGTGTGTAGCTACTGTAGGAGTCCTGCCTTTAGCAGGCTACGGAAGAGGTCATCACTTTAAGAGTTCTCAGTGCAGATTAGGCAGTGTCGACTACGCAGACAAAAATAACTTGATTTCAGAATACGGATAAGTGCGATGTCACCAGTTACTTGTGGCTTCAGGAACAATTAAACTAAATTACTCTTAAGTACAATTGTACTATACTCCCTGCTATTTGCCAATCACTATGAGTCTCACAAGTCCCAGTATATCTATATGATATTCACGCGATGCTCTTTGAACTTAGTTATGGCACAAGAAAACTGACCAACAAAAAAAAATGACCAATGACCACATATTATGATTACCCAATATTAGAACTGTAGAGAGGACTGTATGTCACATATACACAGAAAATAGTCACATGAAAAAAAAACTGTTGGAACTTGGCCCATCCCCAAAATGCTATAGGGAAGCTTTAATATTCTATATCACCATTTTTAACAGTTTTAAATGTTCTCCATATAATGTTCCCCATGCTCCCCTCTTTTTTTTTTTTTTTTTATTTCACCATAGTGAAACCAAACTCAAGAATCACCCACAAAAACAGAGGTGATATAGGAAAGAAAGAAAAATAGTTAACATTAAAAGGAAATAAAAATAAATAAGTAAATAAAAATCTTTCTTCTTAAACAAAACAAAACAAAAAAATAGTTAACGTAAAAAAAAAACTAAGAATAAACAAAAAAAAAATTAAACAAATTAAAAAAAAAAAGTACAGATTTAATGCTGCCTCAACCTGAGATTTGTGATACCACTTTCTCTTTAAATTGTTAAAGAGCATTGAATCTGTATTTAGTTAAACAACAAAAAACAATTGAAACTGCCTTCAAACATTGCAGTTATACAAAAGGCAACACCTTCTCTCGGTGGTGATTAACATATTAATTGACTCTCAGTGCAAATCCATTTGCAAGTCAAGCAGGCCACAATAAGTTGTATTAGAGAGAACAGTACCTCTGTTTAATGAAACAGAACATCCAAAAAAAATTGTTTTAGAATTTAGTTAGGCCTGACTGCAATTAATTCCATTGAAGGCTTCTCCTTAAAACAAACATAAAACTATGCTTTAAGGTCCTCTGTATTTCACAGTATTTTGCCAAGTCCTCGCTGGATTATCTGTTGATGTTTGTGTATTTACCCTAAAATACAAAACTCAAAAATCATTAATAACACCTCACTGTACCTCTCTGAGAGGTTCCTAATGGACTAAACTAGTAGTGGATGATTGAAACAGACTTCCAGCCAAGGTAATGAGTCCATCCATCCATCCACAAAATGTAATGGATCCACCCCCATATCTATACTCTGACAGACAAAAAAAATTATAGGAAAAACTTGGAGGGTTTGTAAGTACTTAAATTCTAAGAAGACAGCATGTAGACATATAACCTTCACACATATTAACATCACATGAGTCAATTTGGAAGGAAAAACAAAACCCAAGACATACTGAATCCATAAGATGCCACAAGGTGCAAAGTAATGTATTATTATATACTTTCCGAGTGTCAGAGTGAATGAAACTTCACTCTAAGCCACAGGAAAGGAAAAGGAAACAAAACAAAATCCCTACAGTTTCTCAGAGTTATAGGGATCAAAATCTTATATCTGTGCACAGGTTATTTATTTGTGAATACATATAAACTTGTAAAAAAAAGGTATAAATTTAAATTGGTACCAGTATTGAGCTCATTACAAATGGAGAGAAAAAAAACAAGCATGCACATTAATGTGATCACATTATCTTATTGATGGCCATCCAACAATGGAGTGTACACGCCCCTAAAAAAAAAGTTATTTACACATGGACAGTTCATACACATCCATTATATCACTCAGACACACGCATTCATTTAGATTGAATCCTATACATTCTGGATAGAGGGACCTTTGGTAATTGCAACTGAATTGCTAGGTGTGTCTGGCCGCTGGGAGAATACAATAGAAAGAAAGAAAAAAACAATGGAATATTATACTTTACCTTCTGTTAGGTGTGTGTATTTATGCCTATGTACAGCTATCTACATACAGCTGCTTTATATGTAAATATACTTTCAGGAACTTACTTAACCTGAAAAAAGATAACTTATAGACAACAGTTATTACATTAACCCCCTCTTTTTTTTTTCTTGGAAAATGGTCAATGACATTTCCACTTTGATCTAGTGAAACTAAAATGCCATAGACCTCTAAAACATAAATTATATCTTGTATTTCATCCCCGGTTTTAGTGTAGTGGTTTGTTTCCCAATGGACAAGTTACTCCCTCCATTTTTCCAATACAAAGATTCAATAACATTTCTTTTAAAGGATTGGAATTCTTTCACAAACTCATCTCGTTCCTGTTTCATTTGCCTAATCTCATACTGTTAAGCCTCATTCTGAGCCTTAATAGTTGAGGAAGGGATGTATGATTTTGTATTTTCATATTTATTACTCCTAGACCCTTCACCCCAGCATGGTGAGTACACTTCCACGTCACGCCTCTTTGTTGTATATTGCTTCTGTTTTAATATCTTTTCACCAGAAGACAAACAAAACTGAGAAATGTGGCCGAATAAGCCACAGGTGTAGCAATTTCTTTTGTAATGTATTAAAGCGTCTGTTAACAACTGGTGTGGTTTTAGGCTGAGAATATTCAATGGCTAAAACCTGATTAACAACTTTTCCTGTCTTCATAAGAGATGTAGGGGCACCTTTCAATGAGTTGTTGAAACTAACACCTACTCCAGATGGAGATAATTTCCTGTTGCATCTAGAAATACTCAAAGGGGTTGCATTACCATGTTCACATCTGCTAGCCACAGCCACCTGTCCTTTAAGAATTGACATTTTTTGTAGCAACTGTGACTCTGTCTGCACTGTGTGTGTTCTATACATTTTCCTTTCTTATGCCATGTACAGACGAGCAGAATGTCCGACAGAAAAAGTCAGACGGGAGCTTTTCATCCTATTTTCTGATCGTGTGTATGCCCCATTGGACTTTTTACGTTGAAAATTCTGACGGACCTAGAAAGAGAACATGTTGTAAATTTTTCCGACGGAACCAATTCCTATCGTGAAAACTGCTCGTCTGTATGCTGTTCCGACGTACCAAAAACGACGCATGCTCTGAAGCAAGTACGAGACGGAAGCTATTGGCTACGGGCTATTAGACTTCCATTTTCTAGTCCCGTTGTGCGTGTTGTATGTCACTGGATGGTGTTAATTTAGTCAACTAAAACCACTAAAACATTTTAGTCGACTAAAATGACTAAAACATTTTAGTCGACTAAATGACTACTATTTTAGTCGACTAAAATACGACTAAAACAATTGAGATGACTAAGATACGACTAACTTCGACTTACGTTACTTACTTACGTTCGACTACCCTCTAGGTTTACAATAGAAAGGTAAACACAGTTGTGTTTACACCAATATCTGTTAAACCCAATTCAGTTTAAAAAAAAAACATGCAAAAAGCAAAATAAAAAACAAGATACAACAATTTGAGCTTGTCAAATTATTGGTAGGGTTTGTCCTAACAAACACAAAAACACACACAAAAAAAAAATTCCAAGGTATAATACCGTATGCTAAATGCACCTTATTTTACACTATAATAATAATCTGATAATCAGATATTAGCTTCAGTAACCAGATTTCCACAATTTGGTACTTTAACTGACAACAATGAGAATATTACTGCTTGTAAATTCCCCCAGCTAAAAAAACAAACAAACCACTCTCTTGCAGCTCCTTTTCAATGTCCTACACACAATACTATGCCTTTAGTGGACACACCATTTAAATTAAAAACAAAAATCTGTTGAACCTTTTCAACAAAACCAAGACCACACTCAAATATGAGAGAGTTATCACCGCTCCAGGAGGATTTGACAGGCAAGAGGTAACTCTTTATTGGTTTGGAGGTTGTCGATTCTGGCTATTGCTAGTAGCTAGGGATGAGCTTCGTGTTCAAGTCGAACCCATGTTCGACTGGAACATCGTCTGTTCGCCCGTTCGCCGAATTGCGAACGATATGGGCCGTTCGTGCCAAATTCGTGTGGCGCGTCACGGCCCATAATTCACTGCGGCATCGCAGCGCATTGCTGGCTGATGATTGGCCAAGCATGCATTATGACCCGCATGCTTGGCCAATCACAGCGCCGTCTGAACAGAGAGCCGTAATTGGCCAAAGCAAAATAGGCTTTGGCCAATTATGGCTCAGGGGATTTAGCACACGCCCCACACTATATAAGGCCGCCTGCAGGGCGGCCCTGTGTAGTGTGTGTACCGGCCTTCATAGATAGAGAGAGAGAGAGACAGACAGTGTCATTTGATTTGAGTTAGATAGATTAGGCAGAACAGTCAGTCAGTTAGCTGCACTTACAGTGTATTGTGTATATATATGCATCCCAGGTGTTGCATATATATATATATATATATATATATATATATATATACACTGTATTCAGTTTAGCTAGATCCGTTCCTGTTATCTTCTTACTGACAGGCAGGCTTGTCTTGTTACAGTATTTACAGCTACCTGAAGAAAATTGCTGGTGTTCTTTTGATCCTATTAGTACCACAGTCAGGCATCTAGACTATTTACAGTTAGTGCAGTGCGTCCTGCTCACAGTGTTCAGCTAAAACTACAAGTTAGTGTGGTGTGTCCACCTAACTACAAGTTAGTGCGGTGCGTCCTGCTCACAGTGTTCAGCTAGATCCGTTCCTGTTATCTTCTTACTGACAGGCAGGCTTGTCTTGTTACAGTATTTACAGCTACCTGAAGAAAATTGCTGGTGTTCTTTTGATCCTATTAGTACCACAGTCAGGCAGCTAGACTATTTACAGTTAGTGCAGTGCGTCCTGCTCACAGTGTTCAGCTAAAACTACAAGTTAGTGGGGTACGTCCACCTCACAGTGTTCAGCTAAACCTAGAAGTTAGTGCTGTGCGTCCTGCTCACAGTGTTCAGCTAAACTTACAAGTCAGTGTAGTGAGACCTCTGCACAGTGTTCATCTAAAGCTACAAGTTAGTGCAGTGCGTCCTGCTCACAGTGTTCAGCTAGATCCGTTCCTGTTATCTTCTTACTGACAGGCAGGCTTGTCTTGTTACAGTATTTACAGCTACCTGAAGAAAATTGCTGGTGTTCTTTTGATCCTATTAGTACCACAGTCAGGCAGCTAGACTATTTACAGTTAGTGCAGTGTGTCCTGCTCACAGTGTTCAGCTAAAACTACAAGTTAGTGTGGTGTGTCCACCTACCTACAAGTTAGTGCGGTGCGTCCTGCTCACAGTGTTCAGCTAGATCCGTTCCTGTTATCTTCTTACTGACAGGCAGGCTTGTCTTGTTACAGTATTTACAGCTACCTGAAGAAAATTGCTGGTGTTCTTTTGATCCTATTAGTACCACAGTCAGGCAGCTAAACTATTTACAGTTAGTGCAGTGCGTCCTGCTCACAGTGTTCAGCTAAAACTACAAGTTAGTGTGGTGTGTCCACCTCACAGTGTTCAGCTAAACCTACAAGTTAGTGCGGTGCGTCCTGCTCACAGTGTTCAGCTAGATCCGTTCCTGTTATCTTCTTACTGACAGGCAGGCTTGTCTTGTTACAGTATTTACAGCTACCTGAAGAAAATTGCTGGTGTTCTTTTGATCCTATTAGTACCACAGTCAGGCAGCTAGACTATTTACAGTTAGTGCAGTGCGTCCTGCTCACAGTGTTCAGCTAAAACTACAAGTTAGTGGGGTACCTCCACCTCACAGTGTTCAGCTAAACCTAGAAGTTAGTGTGGTGCGTCCTGCTCACAGTGTTCACCTAAAACTACAAGTTAGTGCTGTGCGTCCTGCTCACAGTGTTCAGCTAAACTTACAAGTTAGTGTAGTGAGACCTCTGCACAGTGTTCATCTAAAGCTACAAGTTAGTGCAGTGTGTCCTGCTCACAGTGTTCAGCTAGATCCGTTCCTGTTAACTTCTTACTGACAGGCAGGCTTGTCTTGTTACAGTATTTACAGCTACCTGAAGAAAATTGCTGGTGTTCTTTTGATCCTATTACTACCACAGTCAGGCAGCTAGACTATTTACAGTTAGTGCAGTGCGTCCTGCTCACAGTGTTCAGCTAAACCTACAAGTTAGTGTGGTGCGTCCACCTCACAGTGTTCAGCTAAACCTACAAGTTAGTGCGGTGTGTCCTGCTCACAGTGTACAGCTAAACCTACAAGTTAGTGCTGTGCGTCCTGCTCACAGTGTTCAGCTAAAACTACAAGTTAGTGTGGTGCGTCCACCTCACAGTGTTCAGCTAAACCTACAAGTTAGTGCGGTGCGTCCACCTCACAGTGTTCAGCTAAACCTACAAGTTAGTGCTGTGCGTCCTGCTCACAGTGTTCAGCTAAAACTACAAGTTAGTGTGGTGCGTCCTCCTCACAGTGTCCAGCTAAACCTACAAGTTATTTTTTTGTGAGCTCTGCACAGTGTTCAGCTAAAGCTACCTGTAGAAGGTTGGTGGTGTTCTCATACTACACGCAGGCAGTTGATTTTGCTAGCTGCAGTATCAGTACATATGTATATATATATATATATTTATATATATATCCCAGCTTAGTGCAGCTACAGGCCATTAGTATGTCTGGAAGGCCAAGAAGGAGAGGCAGACAGTCACAAGCCAATAAGAGAGGGCAAGCAGGCTCTGTGTCTAGTGCTGATCGTGGAGACGGTGCATCCTCATCAGCACGTGGCCGTGGGACACGCTTGGCCTTTTTTTCGGCAGCTGGCCGTGTTGAGCCGCAACATGCGGAAGACTTGGTCGAGTGGATGACCAAGCCGTCCTCATCCTCCTCATCCTCTCTCACCCATGCCCAGGGTACTTTGTCTGGCAAAGCAGTGGCCTCTTCCCTTGGCTCAATGTCATCAGTGACTCCTTCCCTAGCCCCACCATGTCCTCCTGAGGAGTCCCTTGAACTGTTTGACCACAGTGTTGGGTACATGCTCCAGGAGGATGCCCAGCGTTTGGAAGGCTCTGATGATGATACTGAGCTCAATGAAGGCAGTAAGGTGAGCACGGACAGAGGGGGTGCCCAAGAAGGACAGCAATCTGGCAGTCATGCTCCCCCTGCTGCAGCATACTGCCAGGTTTGCTCCAGTGATGAGGAGGGAGGGGATGATGAGGTCACTGACTCAACGTGGGTGCCTGATAGGAGAGAGGAGGAGGAGGAGGTGGCACATCACCAACGAGGCAGGATGCCCTCCAGGGGCCAGCCTAAGGGCAGCACCTTGACTGCATCACACCCCAAAGCTCCACATGTGCAGGGCGCTGCAGTCTCTGTGCGTTATTCAAAAAGTTATTTGGTGTGGGGCTTTTTTGAGACGAATGCATCAGATCGCACCGCTGCTATTTGCAACATATGTCTCAAGCGTATCTCACGTGGCCAAAACATCTCCCACTTGGGTACCACATGCTTGACCAGACATATGTTGACCTGCCATGCAGTTCGTTGGCAAGTGTATCTAAAAGACCCACACCAAAGAACAAAGAGGACCTCTCCTTGCTCCTCATCAGCTGAAATCTCTAACCCCACTATATCTTCAGTCCTCTCTGAGACCTGCACTGAGAGAAATGAAGGTGTAGAATAAGGAGTTGTCACAGCCAAGTACTTGTGGGCAATCTGCTTTTGGTACACCGACGTCAAATTGTACCAGGCAAATTTCCCTGCTCCAGCTGCTGCACCGCCGAAAGAAGTTTGCTCCCAGTCATCCATATGCCCAGCGGTTGAATGCTAGCTTGGCAAAATTGCTAGCACTTCAACTGCTGCCTTTTCAGTTGGTAGACTCTGCCCCCTTCCATGAGTTTGTGGAATGTGCGGTTCCTCAGTGGCAGGTACCCAAACGCCACTTTTTCTCACGGAAGGTGATTCCGGCTCTCTACCGGCATGTGGAAGGCAATGTCCATGC